>NW_026854515.1:0-101725 GCF_026571515.1 Ruditapes philippinarum
TTTTAAGAAAGTTAGCATCGTTCAAGATCAAAGTTATATTTTACACGTTATATGCGGTTAAAGTCTAATATCGCCATATTTTTACTGCGTAACAAACGCAGTAAAACTGTTTTAGCATATGTTGACCACTTTTTTGGTAATGTTTGTAGACTGCAAGTGCCGATTGCAATATGTTAAATAATTTATTTGTTCACACCACAATATTTTACTTTCAAATACATTTCCAAACTTTTCATGAAAATAAACATGAATATTGAGGTGTGCTGCTTTAAAATCCAAATAAATGTATATTTATTAATTCCAGCACATATACTTATCATATATTTCATTAAAACTTACATATATGCTGTTTTCAAGAAAAAAGCAAATATTTATACGTCAAAAATATACACAAGATAAGAAAATTGTTAGAAAAAATTCGCACATCCTCCAAATCACCTTGCAATTTATTCTATTTCCAATATTTTCACATTATCTTTGTGTCCACAGACGACACGAGTCATCTATTAAACATATATTACTGGTACTTATTATATATTTTCATCATATTTTTCTTTTTCAACAATATCAAACTTCATCTTCAATATACAAACACACTATGTAAAAAAATTAAACTATCGCCGTTTTATTTATTTACAAAATATTTCAACAAATTCAAGCGTGACACACAGCTCTGTCGTATTTAAATGCGGTGCGCTATGAATGTGAGAACCTGCATTATTCCGAATGACTTCGATTATAGCAAGGCTGGTTCAAAGCGCATTTATATACAGCATATCTGAGAGTCATTTTGTTTTCAAAACAGCGTATATTTACTTTCATTGATATATATAACATCTATGTGTTAGGATTAACAAATAATTAATTCATTTGTATTTTAAGGCGTTTGGAGCTCAATTCCTAGGTGTCTGCGACTTTTACGTTAAAAAAAAGACATAATTGATATCGGGCCCACCGCACTGCGTTGCAATCGAATCCACCGCCGTCTGCGTTGTAATCAATTTTTGTCAATTCTTTTATGAAAATGGTAATATCAATTTCCAAAAGTTCCAAAATACGGTTGTTTTGTGTAAATATAATACATACGATGCGATGCCAGTGTATCTAGGGGTAGTTTTGAGTACATTTGTAGTGTTATAAACAAAATAAGACAAAAGTGGCGTCCCCTCGTCAAACTGTACAGAAGTGTTTGCATAACTGGTCATGATTTGCACCCCATGCGTGTAATACGTTGGAAGAGTACATATGTGGGCTCCAGTCTCACTAGGTGTTATCAGTTGAACATAAAAATACAACATAAAAATCAGTTATAAACTTACCGACACCAGCAAAAAACTATGCGACAGCCATGTTTTTCCACCGCTTCTGCGACGAATTCTCCATCGCCGCACCGGTAGACCCACCGCTTCTGCGAAAGCTATGGCCAGTGTGTTGTCGAATTACTTTCTTTTAAATTCAGCCAATACACACAATTCAAGGTAAAGTCTTTCAAATTGTAATTTCAGAAAGAGAAAAATTTATATAATAAACAGAGAATTCAAGTTTTTGTTCTGTAAATACAGGACTTTTTTCATCTTGTGGTATGAACATTATCATATTATTATCATATGGCTACCACCACTCATGAAATATTCATTTTTATATCGCTCAATAAAAATAGATTCTGTATGTATAGAAACAACTGGAAAAAGATTTTAATACACGGCAGGGGAGAGCCGGAAGGTGATAATCGGCCCGCAAAATGAAAATGGACCCGAGGGCCATTATTCATTCAGGGCCGAATATCACATTCCGGCCCTCTCCTGCCGTGTATTAATGTCTTTAATGACATTTAAAACATGGGATGATCACCGGTATTTATGATTTCAAATGATTATTAGATTAGATTCTTAGTAGAACAGTAAGCTCATGGTAATTTTGAATATTGGTATCTAGCAGTTAATATCCCTTATAATATTGACGTAACTTCATTTGGGGTAGGAATTATATAGAAATATAAACTTTAAAAAAGTATGAGCACATAATAACATACTAACTTTATATACATGTAGTTGTTTATTCATTATGATAATGTTTAATATTCATATCATTTTATAACTTACGTTTATTGTAACATAATTATACACTATGTATGTCTTGTATGTATAAATGTATTTTATTTCATATTTATTGTGATTAAATTATTAAATGTGCAACCATTAAATAATGACAAAGGGTACATTCTTAAAGACCCCACTGGGCTTTGTCAATGGCATGATGCACTTGATTGTTTTGCACTTCTTCATACGAATGCATTGTATGTAAGGTGTTTTCAATTTCTTGGGAACTTGTAACTAATTCTTCATCGAAACCGTCATTCATTTCAGTGTCAATTCTTGACGTTACAGTGCTGGTTTTGTAAATGATGGATGACATGTTTCTTGGTTTCTCTATGCTCATTGTGTGGTAGTGATTCGAGTTCTGATAGCTTTTTATGTCCTGATAATTGTGCTACCTCTGTTGGTGGACATCCAGCTTCCAGCATTTTAGTTATAGCCGTTTTTCGGCCAGGATGGTTGGTGTGCCTTGCACATAATCCAGCCTTTTCACTAATTGTAAGGGCCATAATCCTAGGGTTTTTTTCCCATCGGTGTTTTTATGAACCAAGGCTCATCATCTCAACAAACGTTATTGTTGATACCTGAAATGAGTGATAATAATGTCTTGTTTTATGAATATAACAGCAAGCATTTAAATATAATATATAATATATCAATATAGTTAGAAAAATATATTTCACTTAAGCAAAAATCCTTATTAAAGAAGATACCTTACCTAGATAAAACCTTCCTTGTGGAGATAAGTGTGGTCTCTTATTCGTAAACAAAACAGGTGTATTGGACAGTTTTGGACACCTGCAAATAAAATTGGTCTTCTTAAATTAGGATTATTAGACAAAAACTTCTTAATATTTAAGATAATTTCAATATCATTCTTTATATTATTTTCTTAACAAATTTAAAAACATTTACTTCTCAACTACTTCTTTGGGAAATGATTAAGCATTTTATTTTGATAAAGTGCAAAATTACATATATCATATGGAGAAACATATGTCTATACGCTTTCTGGAATCATCGGTGATTTTGTTTCTTGTCTTAGTTGCTCTCGAGCTCTCGGTAAATTACAGATGTCTAAATAAATAAATATTGATTAAAATATATATAAAAAGTTGTATTAAAGTAAAAGCATTTTTTATAACAAATTCACAAAATTAGTAAATGAATGATTATGTAATGTACCTTGTTCCGTCTGCTGTATTTTTAATTCAATGTCTCTCCATAACATTGTTGCGTGTTCTTGACGACCTCTTAAGCCAAAGTGCATGTTGCTGTTTAACCAAATAATATTGATAAGGGCTTGTTGACTTTCTGAAATATATGTAAAATGAATTAAAATTATTACAACAGGTATTGAAGATCTTATAACAAATTTTGATTCATATTTTTATAATAGTTTTCTATCACTAAGGATAATAAATTTATCAATACTCATAGTTAGAAATCTCATTAAAACAACTCATCTTTTTTTTTTAAATGAAGAACAGTATTACCGCTACACAATTCCCTATAGCGAGCCCCTCGTTTAATTTGAACGGGTTGCTTCCCTTTATGGTTACTTAGGAGCGTGTAAACAAACAGCTGTCAAAAGTTAATCATATCTTACCTGAACAAAGAATGCCTTTTTCATACATTATTATTTGTATTTCTGTGTTGGTAAAGGGTCTGCTCTTTTAATTTTGTTCCCGAGGCCTTTTCCCTAAGATCTGTAGTTTTGGCTTTCAATGTTTTACGACTATGCCGGAATGGTCAGTCTGTGGGAAATCCGCCTCAACCAGGTACCTCCGTATGCTTGAAACGATGCCTTTCAGGGTTGACGGTTCTAATTCTAGTCCAGTCATGCTATTTTTTTACTGTCATATCTGTAAATATCTAGATATATACATATCTAAATCTGAGTCAACCACTCGAGTCTCTTCCGCTGTACTGAGCCAATCTATAAATCTTCCGATAACGCTCTTTGTTTTTCTCTTTGTAGATTCATTTGTATTACTTTCAATAAAATCATAGGTGTCTTATTCAGATACTCTAATTTTAGCATCTAAATCTAAAAGTTTGTTAGAGAAAAATTCGAGGACTCTCTCAGCGGCCATATTGAATGTTGACTGTGCGCGATGACGTTTAACGTGACTGTTGGTTTCACGTTGACATGTCCAGCGGGCTGATAACTTGTTCTCGACCCTCGTACTAGGTCACGTGACATTCATAATCAGTTAAACTCATAGGCGATTTTGTTACTATATATAGTAACAGGTGTATTAATATCCTCTACCCAGCAGGCACTCAACGTTGAATCAACGTTGAATCAACGTTGAGAATCGTTGATAACGATTATCAACCATATATCAACCATATATCAACGATAGACGGAGATGGTTGGTGTTTCAACGTTGATCAACGTTGAATCAACGTTGATATGTTTCTCTTCGTTGAAACTTGGGTATATATCGTAAATTTCAGCATTTCAAGACTTAATTATATATATTCCATATTACACCTACTATATCAGTAGTATAATTAACGTAATTAAGTTGAGTGCCTGCTGGGATAGGTATCAATTTTAAGAAGCTGTTTGTATCCATATCCAGGTAATTAATAATAATAATGATAATAATAATAATAATAATAATAATAATAATAATAATAATAATGATAATAATAATAAAAAAAATAATAATAATAAAAAAAATAATAATAAAGGCTTTATTTTCTGAAAGTTACACATTAATTTTAGCTACTATGAAAAACATAATATATACTTATTTACAATGCGGCCTTTTTCGGAGATTTTAAATTACGCGGGTAAAAACACGCGTGCGCGGCAACAAGCCCATGCGCACTGATACGGTTCCTGTTTACGAAATTTGAACAAAGGAGAAAACATTTTGGCAAAGTTTTAGCTTTTTGTTTAAGATATTAGCGTTGGTAAGTGCTTCTACATCATAGTATGTAAGAATTGAAGTGTAAATACATTTGTACCATTAGCTTATCGAAGTAAAGTTTGATGATTTCGTCATTTTACAGAACGATTTGCGTGTTTACAAAGTTCGATGCATGTCGCCATTTGCAAATTATTTGGAGGAAATGTATAAATACTGTTTTTGCGCTATACTTCGTAAAATATGCGAATATGTCACCTGTAAAATAAATTCAGTGCAGCAATAATTTATTGTATACAGTCAGTCAAGGCAATTAATCAGGATCATCTTAATTAAAAAGGTGAAAACTTCTGATGCACACAGGACGTTTCGGCCCCAAACAAATCGGCCCCGGCCAAGACGTTTCGGCCCTTTTCCGCGAGACGTTTCGGCCCTTTTTTTTAATACTGTATAAAAGGAATTTTTATACTTTAAATCGTTAAAAATTGATAATAAATGTTTGTACTGTTCTGTGTCTTGCTTTTTAATCCTTTAAATTAAAAAAAATTTTTAGCAGAATTTTTTTTATTTACTTTGCAACATAAGCCACTATATATAAATAAGATGGCGTTCTGTCCCTCCACAGATGGTTATTCTATATTGTAACCTTGTCATGAGATATTGTTCATGGTTTTCCATTTCTATCAAACGTATTAAAGTAGTGCCGCAACTTACCAATGGGGAAAGATAGTTTGACCAATCAATGTTTTTCTTTGAAATTCATAAAATGTATATGCTGTACATTCTGGGACAACTCGATCAGTATAATTTATTATTGTTTAAGATGTTATAACGTGTCAGTTGTGTTTCGAGAACATTGCCTGAGCTTTAAATATGAACTAAGTTAAACTTACTATTTCAGATGTCGTATTAGAGCAGTGGCGAGAGAAAATAACGTTGTCAAAGTTAGAAGACAAAGTGCAGGCCATTCTGAAATTTGCACCCTACAGGATCGGGGGTGGCAAATTATCAAGGGAGAACAGGAAAAAAGCAGAGAGGCAAAATGAAACTAACAGTCATTTACAAGAAAGTGACAGTGACCATGTGCAGGCACATTTACAAGACAGTGATAGTGATCAGTGACACAAATAGAAAATAAAATAAAAATAAAATTATAAAAAAAACAGAAGAAACCAAAAAAACTTTGTACATTGTACTTAATTTTGATGAAATTAACACTGGAAATTTTCATGAAGTCACTACTAATATTTACACTTGCACAGTATATTATGTATATGTATATAATGTTTTAAAATGTCAGTTCACATTTACAGTGTCATTTTTTAATTATTTCAATCAGGCAGTGCTGCTGGTTTTTTGCTAGATTTGGCAATGTTGATAATGTATTGGTTCTTTTTGGATGAGTTGTGTTTGGTGCTTCAACAGTAAAAATAAACCTCACCATTGATCAATCTCATTTCAACTATTTTCAAAGTTGATTGACATAATTTTCGACATATATCAAGCCCCATCCGCCCAAAAGCACTGTTAGTAAGCCAGCCTACACCGACTCACCTGTTGAGTATGGATAATGTCATTTTCAACAAGATGAACCTCATTTCAACAATGATCAACCTTATTTCAACCTTGATCAACCTCATTTCAACGTCGAGCAACCTTATTTCAACGTTGATCAACCTCATTTCAACCTTGATCAACCATTTTTAATGTTGATCAACCATTTTAAACGTTGATCAACCTCATTTCAACAAATCTCAACGTTGATCAACCTCATTTCAACGTTTATCAACCTCATTTCAACGTTGATCAACCTTATTTCAACCTTGATCAACATCATTTCAACGTCGAGCAACCTTATTTCAACGTTGATCAACCTCATTTCAACCTTGATCAACCATTTTTAATGTTGATCAACCATTTTAAACGTTGATCAACCTCATTTCAATAAATTTCAACCTTGATCAACCTCATTTCAGCGTTGATCAACCTCATTTCAACGATCAACCTTATTTCAACGTTGATCAACCTCGTTTCAACGTTGATCAACCTCATTTCAACGTTGATCAACCTCATTTCAACGTTGATCAACCTTATTTCAACATTGGCCCACAATATTTCAACCATCTTTAACATTGTTTAAGTAATATTATCATTTTTGAAGGGTTAAGAACTAACCTTCAACGTTAAATAAATGTTGATGTAACGTTGAATAAACGTTTATTAAACGTTGATATTAACGTTGAATCAACGTTTATTAAACGTTGATATCAACGTTGAAATCAACTTCCATTTTCAACCTTATTTCAACCTTATTTCAACGTTGATGTTCAACGTTTATTCAACGTTGAATAAACGTTGATGTGCCTGCTGGGTATATTTTCTTAAGAATTTATTATTTTAAAACTTAACACTTCTAGCAAACATGCCCAAACTTTTTTTAATTTTGGATATATTTACGGCGCAGTATCACACCCTAGTTATATCAAAACCGACTATATTGCAGATATGAAAATGATACTAGACGGATGAATTTGATCAGACGTAGTGTGTACAGTATTATGTTTGTTTTTTTCTTATATTTTTGTACAGTAATTAATATACTGGACAACAACACAAATAAAATGTAGATAATATGAACATAACATAATTCTATAAGTTGAACATGTTTTCATTAATTAATAAAACGTAATAATGTGTTCGGTCCGTTTCATATTAATATGAACACACAAAGGAAATATACTCATGAACACATGTGAATACATAAAGGTTTTTAAATGCTTGTAAGTACATGTAGTTTAATAATACAGTTATATCTTTGTTATTTCTTAACTTGACATCCTTGTTTATTAAATGAAACATGAGATGAATATACGTTGCATTTAGTTGTTACTTAAAATTGAGATTGTAAAACAAACTATATGTGAACACATTGAATGACTATAGCCTAAGCATCTAGTATATCATTTGTGTTTAGTTAGAAAAAACTTATTTATAATGAAACAGGGATATTTATCTCGTTTCAAGAAGAACATATATAGGACATATGTATGTTTGCGACCGGAAATATATATATCTAACATAAACAATGGTAATGCTATCATTTCAATTATTTGTGTTTTATGGGCGAGCATATTCAGAAATACATAGATATTCAAGGCGCTATGAACAGAAAAAAGTGGGCGTTAAAAGGTTTGTTTCTCGAATGTATAATTCCATTCTTCATAAATGACTGTATTGTTTACGAGTTAAAACGTGTAACATTATCAGCGATGTCAAACCATATTTTTATAAATACAGTATCTAGTCGAAGAAATAATTTTCTTTTATTACAATATGATTTATCACAAAACAAATCTCAAAACATATGCTCTCTAAGGAAACTAGGCATCACGTTTAAATTTTTTTATACAACAAGAGGTTGCTAAATTATGAGTTGTAAACAATAATACATATATCGAATAAAAACGACGTTTCAATTAATTCGAAACACCAACATTCACTAAACGCAACGAATAACATGTATTGCATCAATTATATTACCAGGAAAGACTGGATGTATTATTGCCGATAATATATGCGAGTGTTAATGTGTTTTGCTTTCAAACGGTTATCTCTCTTTGATAAGGAATATGGCTCTTTTAGCTATCTGATCGCAGTATCAAATAATGCTAATTAATCCCAAGATGTTTTTGTAGTATTTGTTCATGTGCTACGAAGCACTGTTTGGGTTAAAATTCGCAGTAATATATATCATGAAGGGCGGTAGGTTTGAGAGATTTCTTAAAACGAATATGAACGATAAAAATATACCATTCATGGAATTAAAATCCGGTGTAAATTATGGATTCTAATTTCCATTTTTCCTGTGTAACATCAGTATGATAAAACGTGTTTTGCTTTGCTGTCTTTTGAACATTCACACGCTAAAAAGGGATTCACACGCCCATCAAGACAGCAATCCGTTTTTTGTTGTTTTGTTTTGTAAAAAAGGCTATTTTGCGTAAATCAAAAACACTTCGACAAATTACCAAATAAACTTTTTGTCAATATGAATAAACAATTACTATGCGAGTATTAAAGTCAATTTACTTGGATATGTGATATCTATCAAGTCTATAGACTTACATTTTCACACCATATTAACGCTAAAGTTATTGAATTGTGCTGATAAAGCAATGTTACAAAACGTTCTATTGAATGCTAGATAATTTGTATTGACTGATTTCATTTATGTTTATAACGTATTTGCAGTATATTGCATTAAACAAGCATCACACGCTCATATATCTTATCTGGAGGATGGTGCATTCAAAAACCCAAACCCTCTGAAAGCGTTATGTTTTCCCCTATTATTTAAATATTGTGCCTTTCTAATTAACTTTGTTTTTATCTGTTTAATCTTCCCATTAAATCTTTCAATTATACATATATTTATCATAATGAAAATGTTTTCCGATGGTGTCCGTATAGTCAAGAAGCGATATTATTACAAACACTTGAATGTTTTATGCCAAGTGTCAATACAACTTATGACGAATTATTCAGTCAGATAAGGTATTGTACTACTTTAGTAACAAATGAAACTGTCATGAAATGTTGCCCCCTAGCAATTAATTCTCCTCGCCCTCCTCTCCCTTAAATGATTTATAGTTAGATTTTGACAGAACGGACACTGCTGTTGTTAACACGAGAATGAATAACAAGCATTTGTAGGAATATGTTAATAAACGTGTCCACTTTGAATGTGAAATAAGACTAATATATGAAATAAGAATTTCAAGCCATCTATTTATAGTAACATTAACAGATGTTTCTGTAATTTCTTTTCTTCCCGTTCAAACCGTTCCTTGGTAATTGTAGATTTTGTCAAAGGACATAAGGCAGTGTTTCTTTTCAGGAAGATATCATAGTATGTCGTTACCATTTACAGCCATCTATACTACAGGGAATCTAATAATCTGAGCTATTATGCTCGGATTTTTTCTAATGTGTACTATTTTCCAGAAAATGAAATGCGTGATTTGGACCAAGTTTTGATTTATTTGTGATAGAACGTATTTCGAAAACAAAGTTTATTCCAACAATCAAAGTAAGTTATAATTTGCATTTAGTGATCAGTTTTTTATCCAATCAATGTAAAAAATGCTTATCTGATTTTGTTTTAAAATATCTGAAATATATAGAACACATGATTATTGATGAACTGTTTTTATGTTATAGCAATAATGTAACAATAACAAGCAACGTAGTGATTCGCCTAGATAAGAATTTATAAAACAGTTAAAGGCAATCAGAGTGGAGCTCATTAAAGGCTGTCAATGTATGTTATAATTTCCAACTGTTTGACTTTCTTTTCTTACACATTAATGAGTCGTAATAAGTGTGGCGTAGTATAGTTTCTTTTTCATTAAAAACGGTTATAATTTCTATGATTGATGGCTGTGTCTGAATATCGTATGATTACGTTTTTTTAACATGATTCGTCAAATATGAAATAAATGCATACAAGTTTTTCCATTTCATTTTCAAAGACAAATATGTTCTTATGTCACAAAAAAGAGATAAATACAAACAATTAAGAATTCCTGCTAGGACATAATTATAACGAAAATGTTGTAGGTTGATTTAATTGAGCCTCTCAAAAGACTGAAGTGGTAGACGATTGAACCTATTCCTTTGATAAAAATGTCAATAATTGACAGTTGTATAGAGGATTATCAATCATGCATTTCAAGCAAACTTTCTATATGTATCACGTATGTGGGATTTTCAAAGGGGAAAATACATAAACAAACAAAAGTGGACAAGTTTTTAACATAGTATAGCCCGTACCTTGTTATCAGTAATGAAATATAACAATGCATTTAAACTTCAGAACCACTCATATGTGAAATGTTAACGCCCAATCCGTAATTTGAAATTCATCTATGATATTGATTTATGAATTTACAGAAAGTTATTTTTTACCTTATTTTTTTACCTCAGTACGGTGGCATGAAGATGGCAAAGGAAATCTTTATTGTTGTTAGCATTTAAATGGTCACGCTGTAGATATATAGTGCGCATGCGATAAAGAGTTTATTCATTGATGCTACTTCAAATTAGTTGGTCTCTCTTTCTTTCTTCCATTCTTTCTTGACTGTTTGCAACATTTTACAATAATGTTATAGAAATCATTGAGGTCTGACAGAAAAGGTCTGCATTAATAGATGTCATAGAGAGACAAGATGGTGTTAAATGTTTGTTAGTCAGTTTCATACTGTGCACTAACTGATGTTGAAGTGCTTTAACCATCGTTATATGTGCATTCAATAAAAATGTTCTACGAAATCAAATAAATATGGTATTATGTCGCTGCGATTTATAAACGTATTTCAGACTGGAATTACATACTTAAATGCTGCAGTTACAAATAAACAAGAATGTATGATAGAAATGTATTTTAACGTTCATGATCTTTGAATATGATAAAGAAACATTTCAAGAAAAAAATATATAAAGGGGTCGCCGAATTCGTTTTTAGTTAAAAATGTTAAATAAATAATGGGCACGACTGATGAGTTAAAGACATTTAAAGATGTGAGTGTCAGGCATCACTGTGATTTTAGTGATTGTACATTATATACTTTCATGTAATACCACTAATTATATACATGGCTCAAATTTAATGTTTGGCCATATCTGTACTTCTAAATATATAGTTTTCTTTCTTCAAATATCCATAACAAAATGACATTCATAATAACTACATTTTGACAAAGGAATAATTGTTGTTTTTAACATTGAAGTTTTCTTATGAATTTGTATAAACTATAATAAGACAACAATAACTGATCACAGATGCATAACGTTTTAAAAGTTGAACAGGTATTCGGTGGGAAGGGCAAAACAAAAGGGTATGAAAGAACACTAATAATAAAAGGGGCCTTTTTATTTATTATAATAAAACAATTATGTTAAAGCAACTGGAAAATATAAAAAAAATAAGCGCTTGTTGTTAGTTATACTCGACAGTATTTGTCTGTTTTTATTTCTGTAACTCAAAGGGTGAATTAATCATCATGTACTCAATACGATTGTGTAAAGATCATATTCGCCTTAAACGAATTCAAAATACATGCTAGATTCACACAATCTGTCCAAAATATATGTCGATATAGATTATGTTGGCCACGACACATGATGAGATTAATCAAATGTTACAATAGTTATTTCTAAAGCATGATAATGGTAATATCAATATATGAACTCCAGTCTTTTGGTAAAGTATCATATTTAGAATCAAACTGTTATACATGCATAAAAGATGTGTTAAAGTCTGTTTTAGAAATTATTTACAGAATGACACTGTGTTACAAACCTGATGCTTGCACAATTTGCAATCAATGATCATACAATATTGCAGTTCTGAAGCTGTGTGCAAGGTTCTGTGATATGCCGTATGTACATATTTGCAGATGTTTATTAAAAATATTCGTGTGTTTAAATATTGAACTTTTCATTAGATGGTGTTCGTTATGGTGGCTGATTTGGTAAACTTTGCGCGTTGCGTTTGTCAAAAGCGACAACACAACCTATATCGTTATCGCCTTTCCGTCTTGTCGCTAGCGAAACGCGCCAAACGTCGCGTTGTCGCACTGTCGTCCTGTCGCTAGCGAAGCATGCCAAACAGCGCGTTGTCGTATGGCGCGTTGTCGCGATGAAGCCCTGTCGCTTGATATATATATAGTCAATCCTTCGATTTGAGATGAGCGACAATGTGACATCGTGACAACACGCCGCACGAGAATGCGCAGTTTGACGGCAATCTTAGTGATAGGACGACAAGATGAAAGTCCGACAACGCGCCGTTTGCCGCTTTGTCGTGCTGTCGTTAGCGACAACACGACACAAAAAAGTGTTCCAAATTAGCTATTACAGTTTGTGGGCGCGGACTGTATCTAAAATAACATTATCAAACAGGCTCAGCCAAAGTGAACTTGCAACATTTTCAAGTTTGCCGTTTGGTCGTCTAAGGGAATCAGATTGCTTCTGTACTAGATTATCTCTTAAATATATTTATGGTTGAGTGTTCCTGGTGATAAATATGTACATGTAGAATAGACTGTAAACAGAAGTACAGTGTACAAGAAAGTATGCTACATTCCATAAAAATTGAGATATGATTTAATTGTTAGTGCCCATGCGTATTGTTTTAGCCGTAACTCATAAAGTATTTTCTTCAAAGAAGACTAGATCAAAGTAAGGAAGAAACCAGTTGATAAGAATGACAACTCTCAACTTCATAATGTTTTAGCTACTGCCCTTTGTTTTTTTTTGTTTTTATTCTTAATTTGCAAGGACGAAAACCCAAAACATATATGAGATACAAACATTAATTTATTAGATGTATAACAGGAGTACGGAGCAAGAGGCAATCATTCATCACATTTATTGCCAGTAGTTATTCCTGTTTATTTTGTTCACACCATGAATAAAATGGTTCAAGGCTTAAAACGGCATTGTTGAATAACTTTCAGACTTTATGAGAATATTGCTCTTTGAAAATTATCAATGCCTGCAAATGGACTATTCTTCTTTTATAATATATTTCAGAACTTGTATCCTCATCAGTGGAATTCTCAACAATATGAAAGCATCATTAAGCCGAACAGAACAAAACCATATGATTCGGACTATACACAAAGTAATATCTTAGCATTATATATATAGTACGGATGTACGTAAGAAGTGTGAAAACAAACACTAAAAACACAACAAAACCCGCAGCACAACAATAAAGAACATTATAGCATAAAATCGGCTATTTTCCCTCTTTTGCCCATGTTATAACGGGGCCAAAACCATGCGTTAATATAGTCACGCGCTCTTGTTATAGCCCGGTTTTACCTATGCGCAATACATACAGGGCCAAGTAAACAAACAAAAAATTGACGATTTGACCTGTTTGCCAAAGTGTTATATTGAAATTATTGATTCGAGGGCCTCAATCGCATAACGGCGAGCAGCATTCAAGTAACTATGCCGGAAATACGGCGTATAGACATCGCCGCTTATCTTGGTTGTCGCCCTTTCTAAGAAACGGACAGTTGTCAATGTAAACAAATAAATGTCATTCAGTTTAACCCTCAAATTAACTTACAAAACAAGATAATACAAAATGAATATGAGAAAATGTTGTTTTATTGATGTTAATATTGATAAATGCTGTGTATCTTTCTTTAAGAGAATAATGTTTAGTGCCTGATTTTTTTTATAATTTTGTGAGCTTCTGATGTCACTGATTTTTTTTCTACCGTCAATCTGAAATCATTCTAAGAATTTCTGAGGGTAATGTTTCATCTTGGGCAGAGTAATTAAATGTTGTTTTTTTTTCTTGAGTTAATAAATCTCCAATGATAAGCTTTGTTAAATCAATTAAAATTCGAATTTTCGAACGGTTCTGAGCATTTGAATTTCCCATGTAGTTGGCCCCGGAAAAATAAAACGCATACGTAAAACATGTAGAATTGGATAAATACCGTCCAAACACAAGGATTTGGAACTGTTGGATCTCTCGCCCCACCAACCGTTCCTCGGGACTCTGCAGACGTTATAACACGAAAGGACGTGCGTTAACCCTATAATAACAAAAACACAATAGTTTAAAGAGGCGAGGATCTTATTCAATATTATTTTTAATTGTCAGAGGACACGTTATGTGACACGTAAAAGTGATGTAAAAAAAGTATCAATTTAACAGCAGTGTGATATTTGTAATGTTAAGTGCCGTCGAAATACATGCAAACAGTTTTCCATAAACATCTCGTTACACGTAGTTAATAAGATAATTGGACACTACGCAGTTAGTTTCAAGAAGTAAATATTATCTGACGCCTTTCCAAGTATGTCTTCCTCTTACACCAAAGCATGCTAGTTGATTCGTGCTTATTACGAATGGTTCTAATTAAAATACAATGACGACGGGTATGGCTGTGGATATATTGGATATATATATAAAGTACATGTCTTTATCGAATATTATTTTGTCTGAATAACACAACTCTTCTGTCCGACAACAATTACTGAATGACTCATTTTCAGTATAAAATTAAAGATCTCCTGACAGGGTTTCATTCTTTTGTTGGTTGTAACATAAAGTTGTTCCATTGGGTGGTTTCATTTTTTTTCTTATTTTAATTAAAAGCATGCCCATTTGTTTCGTAATCGAGTTGAGTTAAATTAGCAATATATATCAAAGAAATGACTATTATTATGACGATTGACCAATAATTGATAATGAAAAATGTAAAACGACCTAGATTATAAAAAGACTGTCTCACTATTTTTAAGAATTGTACGTTACCGATACAATCTAAACGATGTTAATAAAAATTTCTGTTGGCCACGTGGCTTTTTGACTATTCCTTTCAAAATATTAAATTGAACACAAGTATGGCAAACTTAGTCAGGTAATTTTAATTTGTACCTGTTCACTGACCATTTACTCTAAGGATGGACATAATGTAACTGTTATCATGTAAACACACCCTGGAAATATGTTGTCTGCTTCCAAAATTTGTTTCTGACATCAAATTGTGATATACCGGCTTAATAACCACTCGTCTCCTTTAAGTTTTCCTTTTTGTTAGTTTCGCACATCATTTGCTTATTATCTGATTAAAACACTTAATTGTTAAGAATTATACGCCTTTTTCGTATAGAAATGCACGGATGTGCACGTTAAAGGGACTCCATTGAGGTTTAAAAGCCTAAAAACATAACAGTTGAATTTCTTACATAAATGAGCTTGGGCACTTTAAACAGAATTATATGCAAAGATGGTTAGAAATATACTTTGAAATAAATCGAAAATCGTAAGTTTATGCTTTTCTTAGCCTGATTTGAGTGAAAAGCGTTTAAACGCTTTTCATTTTGGGTCATTTTTTACTTTGGAAAAACGAAGTGCGCAAATGATCTGAAATTTTGCACAAAGATTAGTAGTCTAAATCTACATCAAATGGTACATTTATCTGGAAAAAATATTTTCAGTCCCATCATGTCAAAAAACCTCAGTGGAGTCCCTTTAAGAAACAACGATAACTGCCATATTGGTACGACTATTTATAATTATCTAAATTCAAAGTGTTAATATAACGGCAATTTAAACATTGTTTAGGGGCATGGATAGCAGCATGTACGTCCAACAAAACGCGCTATTAACCCGAGCATGCAACATTTTCCCGTTTTAAGTGTTATTTATGACATCCGATTCCTCCAATTTATAGTTTGGCATGTTATTAGCTCATTGCATTTGTTTATTGTTGTTGTTTTTTCATTAAAACATTTTACCATTTACAGGTAATTTTTGCGTTAAAAATAATTTTTAATGAAAACACATTCCTGAGATTGAGCTTAAATGCACACAAATAGCATATTAATTTTGACGATGCATTTTATCAAGAATATTTGTCTTTTAACATAAGATTACATAAAACTTTACATATTGCAAGCGTCTAATTTGGTATTCTACACGCGTACCGCTCCATAACCATTAACATACAAAGTGTTACCTATTACTGTTGTCATTCATAAAGATGACATTAATGTTGTTTTTATTTTTTTATTTTCAAAATTCAAAGTATCAGATATTCGATTTCATTCAATTGTGCACTGAGTCTTTAGTCATTCCGTTTTCTTCAAAAGTTTTCTCGACATATAATGACGTATTTTTACACATAAAGAGTGTGATTTATTTATTTATGAAGTCTCATCAATATTGATAGAGCGTATTTCCTTTGAAAACTGTCCACTAGGTTATTACGTACTCATCATGCCTTTTTTAGTGAATAATATGAACTTAACTTGTAGAATTCATTAGAGTCTTAGAAAGATGGATGAATGAGCATTCATTTGCTTTAAAGATATATTATACTCACCTTTGAGTGAAATACTTCTACTACAGAATTTTTTGAAATCTGTAAAATTCTTATTAATATATGTGTTATTTGAATACACTAGCATACAAACTATGTACGAGAATCTATGTTCGTTTTTTTCGGGTCAAGTAAATTGTTTTTTTAATGACATTATATATTCAAAGTGTGTCCACTGATATTGTTTAGTATTTAAAACACAACATATCTGCTATTTGTGAAGTCAAAACATGTTTATTTAATATTTATATTGACTATGTAGCAATTATCATTGTTTTTAAGAATAATTACAAATATAAAATGTTTAAATGATGAATAGACAATCATACTGGCTTCTAAAATACATTTGAACTTCATTGTTATTTACAGTTTTGGCACTGAAAATCAACCACTATATTTGTATATTAATATATGAGAATGCATTTCATCACGGAAAAGCGGCGTTCATTGAAAGCAGCACAAAACAATATCCAGTAAAGGTAATGTGAATTCGTGAAACATGCAAACAACTCTGGATAACAACTGGGTTTTATTTTTTATAAACTGAAAACATGTTCATATGTAGGACGTCCAATATGACATGATGCTACCGCCATCGTTAGAATAACATTTTTATTGGTTTAAATTGGATAAAGTTAAGCAATGTTCAAACAATTCGACCAGCAGAAAGTGTTGTCTAAAGTCAATTCAGTGATGTTAATTTGTATAATGAGACACGTTTCGATCAGTGAAGAGAAAAAGAAATGCAGCAAGTGTATGGTTGTTAGACAAATAAGCAAAAATGCCAATCATAGAAATCTACTGTGACATCTGCAGTAAATTATGCTCCAAGTGTTATGTACTACTGACAGTAGGTACATAGAAATAAAACACGAACATTTCAGTCAATGAACAACTCTATAACGCTACCAGCATACATTTTTATACAAAACGTTGAGTAAGTGTAAGTTTAATACTGAATTAATTGAACAAGTTGAATAAACTTACATTATGCGAGCCTCTGGCACGGCCGTGTAATACCACTTTTAAGGAGTCACCAAATCGACACGGGTATGTGATAAATAGGCACATTTTATTGATTTGATAAGCTAAGCTAGCAAAAATACCGATGTCTAACGTTTACTTAGGATTTAATAGATTTAAACAAAATAATAAATAAATTAATGTTCTTTGTCACTTTATTTTCTTATTTTTATTAATTTTCGCCTTTCGGTTATTGGTATACCGTAACATTTATTATTATAAATCATGAAGGATGCTTATAGACTTGATAAAAACATCTATATATATTTAATAATTGTCTATCAAAAATTCATTCATTTAAGCGCTTAAAACGATACGTACGAACGTTCTCAACAACATACCGATTTTAAAATATATTTTCGATCATAATCTTTATATGTTTATTTTTAATTGTTAGTTTTATGGTATTTCATTCAGCATAATTAGACTCTTCACTTATTTTTGTCTTGTTTTATTTTATTTTCCCCTTAAATAGCCGCCATGTATTAAATAATCAGCACAATTCTTAATGAAACGTGTTTATAAATAAATCATTATCAACTTCCTTTTGAAAATGTATCTATCATGTTCAATACCTAATATTATTATTTTAAAGGTGAATGCTATAAAGATAATTTTCCTCTATTTAACTGATTTTCAGAGTAACATTTTATGTCGTTCCTACCATTTGTGTCACAAGGAATTACTTCCATTGTTTTCTTCTGATGCTAAATCAACCTTTTTACGCTTCTAAGATCTGGGTTAATTCGTTTTTTTTTCTGCATGTAGTTGACTACCTGCATTCGTCTGCATTTTAAAATTGGGAAATATTTCTAATCTAAAATAGAAGTGTTAAAAATGGTGACAGACAATTGGGACGAACCAGCATTGCTATATATGTTTTGATTGCCTTGGTTTAACTTTGTAAGTAAGCGGAATTTTTTACAATATATACGTTCAACACTGCCGTTTATTGACTTATTTCATGTCACCAACGAATGAACTCGGAAATTAAAAGAATTATAGCATCATATAGTTTAACTTTTGCATTTCCTTCATCTTTTGTAGCAAATGAAGCAAATTGTGAATTACATGAATGCTATCTGAAACAATTAAAAAAAATGATAACTTTAGTCTGTAAATTTCAAATTAACACTATTTTTCTAGATCCATCCTTCATCTATAGTTCTGCTTTTGGTTAAACATAAAAAACTATTACGCAACGAAATAAAAATGAATATAAGTGAACGTGTTGATGTTCAATTAAATGACGAATAAGTATCTAATTTCAAAAGGAAAGCACAAAAATACCCAAACCTGTCAACACTTACCAGTTTTAAAAGCTATTATTTTCTATTCATCTATAAAAACAAATTGTGTTAGTTAGTTTATCAGTCACTGAAATATCAAATAATTATCTGTTTAACTTAATTAATGTTTATCGTCTAGATAATGAGGACTACGAAAGGCGTTTCAATTTATTATCTGGTATATTAAGTTGTTGTCTACGAAGGATTCTGTCACCCATTAATAATCAAAATTTATTTTTATCTACATATTTAACCATACGGTACTTAAATGGATAACATATATTTATGTGTATAACCAGATTGAGTTTCAATTACAAGATAAAATGGAATACACTGGACACCTCCCTTTCGAGGGCATGTATGTATATAAAGAATCCAAAGTGCATATATCCCGCTGTATTTCATCAACGCGTTTTATTTCAATAATATTTTTATACAAAATGTCTTTTTTCTCCATTTTAAATCGGTTTACTATTTCCCTTATAAAGAAATATTTCAATCTATATTGCCGATTTGTTTAAATCTGTAAATGCTCAGGGCACTGTCGATGATCTATCGATGTTTTACATGTTCTGCTGAGTGACCATAATTATAATAAGTAGGCATTTGACATGTTTATAAATCTGATTAAATCTCATCCATGAACAGCTTTACTTTTTCATGATAAACTGATAAATGTGAGATTAGGCTATTTCTTTCTTCTTAGTAACATACTGACATCGTAGAACAAAAGTAACCGTCTATTACGGATATACGGATCACGGTATAATATATTTAGTACGGAATGGCACTACCGTGTCACATTGAAGGTTCCATGATAACTGCCATATGAACACATCTGCGGATGTTTCAAAATTCTAAATTTTACCAGTTCATGTTAAATGTTGAATTCTGCTTAAGCCGGTGCTAGCGGGCGTGGACGGTAACTTGCACTTTCCAGTACCGTCCATGAACAGGCTCAATCAAACCGAGCCTGCAACATTTTCAATTTTGCCGTGTTGGGCTTTCTTTAGGGATTCTGTATTTATCTATTCTATTGCATATCAATATACATATATTTTGAATTATTCATTATTCTATAATATTACATTTTGGTGTATAAAATTAGGCATGATGTATACAGATACATGTAATAGAGGCAAATGTGCTTTGAATGCTGAGCAATATCAGAAATTGGAGTTGATAATGTGTGCTATTTGTTTATCTGACTTTCTAGAAAATGCAACATTTGAAATGTTTCTTTAATATCATGATGAATAAACGATTATGTTTTTGGATAATATAAGTAGCTGTGAGGAAATGAAAGCCTGTTTAGACTCTATATAGATTGAAAATATGATATCATTTTATCATTATAAATGATACATTTATATTTGCTTGTCTCATCAATATGTCAATTCAAAGTATAGGTTAGAGTGCATATTGGGTGTTCTTCGTAAGAAAGCTAAAAAGGAGCGGAGCTTGCGAAGCGACTGTAGCTTTCTTATTTACGAAGAACATCCAATATGCACTCTAACCGGCTTAGTGCTCCGCCCATTTTTTTCCGCCCAACACACTGCGTGACGTCACACGATAGCCTAAATGTGTATAACCATATTTGGAAGACAGTACACATTTTCGAGTAACGTGTTTTGCATAGCTAATCTAGGTAAATCAGACAATATCACGGTGCATATTCCATATCGGTACCCTCTCTTTGAACATGCACAGGTCATTCTCTGCTAAAAACAAACCAGCGATGGATAACAATGCAGTAAAGTTTCATTGTAATAAGGAAAGGAGGTATGACACGTAGAAATGATGTATAACACGGAAAACTAGAATGTTTTATTTATGTGCTGATTTGTCATGTGCCCGATTTTTATGTACTGCAACTTCACAATAAGCTACAAAAAATCGACATGTCTTGCCTCGCCCGTCACCTCGACATATTTTTCGGGCTGAAATGAACCTTTGGCTTGATTATATATGCATCATACATATTTAATATGTTCATATACATATCATCTTTGGACATCTGGCAGTATATTGTCAAAAATAAATGTAAAATTCATAAAAACACCCTAGTTTCGGTTTCGCAGCGGCACGGGCTGTAATATGTACATAAAAGTAAGAAATATTACATACATACTTTGTTGGAAAAAAGTTAACTTTTTATTTGGAAATTATAAAATGATACTGGTTTCGTAAGTAATAAAACATTTTTACTGTTATTTTGCCTGTTTTCATTTCAACGAACCTCTTCTTTTTTAATTCTATGCCGTAGTGACGACATACATGTGCGTGTACGGAAAAAACATGATGCATAAATATTGATTAGTAGGAGGAGTAAAACATGCGTATATTGAACTTTAGCGCTCTTCGAAACTTAGCTCCGCCCACTTGCGTTTTATAATATAAAACGTCCAGTTTATATAAAATATGTTCTATTAAGATTTGAAACCTGAAAATTTGAAAAATCTTCGTCGGTGATTGGCTTAAAAAATTGGCGAGCACTAACCTTATATACAGAGTAAAATAGAGATAAAAGAAAATCAAATAAGAACACACAAAATGGCAAAATTGAAACTGTTTTGTAGGCCCATTTCGATTGAGCCTGGTCATGGAGGGTAGAAAAGCATTCAAAGATGGACGTTTAAAAAATATATATCTTCTTAAATGTTATATACCCTTGTATTGTTGTAAGTGTGCTGTCTTTCACACGTATCAATATAGTGTCTTCCATTTTCTTACAAAACAGAACAGCTAGCTATCGTTCTTCGTTGGAACTATGTATTATGCTTTATTTTCAAACTCTAAATCATATTCTCACATAAGTCAATTATTTCGATTTTTCATCTGTTTTGGTGTCATTATTTGTCATAAGATTATTTTCTCACAGCTTGTTTTGACATTTTGACTTTAAAATGATGTATGTTTTTCAGTTTAAGAATTTTCGTGTGAAAGCTGTTAATGCGCACACTATTTTAATTTTGTCATTTTCTGTAAACAGATATTTAACACGAAGATTTCTTTTGAGGGAAAGGATATCATTTTAGCAAGTTTGGCATTGATGAATGGGCAATTATTTGCGTGAAAGGAAAATGGCAATGTTAAAATTGTTAAAAATTAAAAGTTGGTTTCGACAAAGAATGACCGACAAGGTACATTTTAAGTTGCATGTTTTTACAATTTCTATTGTAAATACCATTCCTATTTATTTACAATGACTTAACAAGCAATGCCTGTCAATCACTAAAATGTATTTTCCTTCCATGGGAAGTACTGTAAATTATACTATTAGTGTGTTCTATCAAGGAAAAGAGGAATTACAATGATAAAACTCAAAGAAAAGGTCGTAGATGAATACTCGTAATTAAACAAAATAATATTTATATGAAAAGTTCTTTCACAAATCGGGCTATACAAGTTAGAACAAAAAGGATATCACAGTTATTACAATACGTCTGTTATATTATCACGCATATTTTGATGCATGATGATTCCTTTTCAGAAATATATTTATCCTATTCATTTTAGAATACCAGACATCTCGTCAATTAAAAGAGATAATTCGAGATTCATGAAAATAACAAAATAGAGAAAATAAGAATCCCTAAAGAAAGCCCAACACGGCAAAACTGAAAATGTTGCAGGCTCGGTTTGATTGAGCCTGTTCATGGACGGTACTATCCAAGACTGTTTGGAAGTTTTTAACCTATATAAGATAGGTGTTATGAGTAATTGAATGCAGTGTTGATAAAACTAAAGTCAACATGAACCAATAAAGCAATCAGGACTTAAATTTGTAGTTAACTTTTAAATAACACACCCTGTATGCGGTAAATACTTCTGAAGAATATGTTTCTTCTGCTCGTTATATTATTTTGAGGTTGATATCTAGTAAGTTTGTAATAACATTGAGACAACTTCCTATGTTCATATCGTGTTTCAAGTATTCCTTATTAAATTTATCTTATAACTAACGTTCATATCATCTCCTTATTTGATAAGGTAAATACACTGATTTGAGCTGGATGTCATTAAAATATATCTATCTTTTACATATGATTTATCAAGCTATACAATATATCATAAAATAGGAAAGCTTGTAAATGGACGAATACAGTAAACGATATTTGTTTATAGATTGCATAATTTGGAGTGAAATGGTGGCCTTTTGAGTGTTTCTACATTTTCAGATCAGGTATATTTATTCTAAGCCTCTAAGTGTAAAGGATTGAATATCTCTTAAATATCCTTTAACGAAAAATAGCAACACAGGATCACAAACCAGGGCCCACACGAAAATACTGTTTTGTTTTTTTATTCAAAAATGAAAGAGTAAATGAAAACCTCAAGTTGTAAATATAACAGTTGACTATTGAATAGAAGTCAGGAAATAACGGTATGCAATATGTAGTGATAACAACTAAATATTATTTTACTCGATACATAAGATGTAACATGATGAACGAACATATAGTTGTTTTGGCTTTTTTTCTCTCAAATTACACCAGATCATTCTCAGATGTTCTAGGTCACTGTGTTACAAACGAACTAACCTCTTCAACTGTACTGTTTTAAGAGGGTGTTATGACATCTTATCACGCAAACATAGCTTTAAATGTTGATTACTTCTGATGTTTCATCATGATTATCTTCCTTTTTACTCACAACAAGCTGTTTGATGCTTGCTTTAGAACATAACATGCTAATATAAGTACATGATGTATCAATAAGATTCGGAATGCCGTCGTATTGGTTGAATGTCTACTAACAGAACTAAACTGCACTTTATTTTCCCCCTACAAACCTGACCTTAAAGATTATCTTTTTAATAAATTAATTAATGACATGTTATTATTTATATATTGACTCAAGATGGAACAATAACCTGTAAGAATTGTACACGCTAACGAATGTACAAGTCAGAAAAGTTACTGCTTTGTTGAAACTATTTCACTTTCGATCAATCACATGCAGAAATATGAATCTGAGACATTATATAATCAGTGAATCAACATATAAGAGTTTCGTAGTGATTTGTCCTGGTGTTGCAGAATCATAAGTTACAATATTTTCACCTACTTAAGATGTACGCATATAAAATCGAAATCATTGAACTGAGATTCTCGATACATGTGAGCGCAATATGTCGAAATTTGCTGTAAAATCCAGAGAATATTCTTAATTATGTTATCTATGTAAGGTAAATGTTTTTGTTGGAACAAGTGCGAGGAAAATTAAAACCTACATGAATCTATAAAGCAATCAAAGCTTAAGTTAGAAACAAACTGTTACATAACAAACTCCTATGGATAAAATCATCCCAGAATTATATAGTTCATATTTTTGTTATAGACTCAATCGTATTTAAATGAAAGTTAACGTTTTAAAATGATGAAATAAACTACATTTTAGATAGATAGGATACTGTAATAGTTTCATAGACCCGTTACATTATAATGTATAATTTTATAAAATTGAGAAGACTAAAACAAAACAATTCTATTAAATTCAACAGGTCTCGATAATCTGAACAGCTTTTGTTTTTACACATTTTCTTTCAGTATTCTAATTAATCTTGAAAATGTTGGAATTATTTATGTTTTTGTGATAGAAGTTAAAGTTATAAAACGTTTTTCTTGTCGCAACATTAGGTAAAATAAACAAGAAAGATCTTGTTTGATATTATAATCATTTTACAAAAACGGAACATAGAAGTAATATTACACTTGTGTCATCTCATAGAAAACCACAAGACATCTTGGTTAATTATATGCATTTATCCATAAAAATGTTAAGGTTTCAGTTTACGTTTGATAAGGAATAATAAAAACATTTTGAAGCTATGTTTTCTTTCTAAATGTTCAGGAACGGATTGCTTATAGCAGAGATAACATTGAAAACGACTTAACAGAAGTTGAAAAGAAAAAAGTGGAAGCAGCATTTAACGTTCAATTCACTAACATAACGTTAGCATTCTTTTATTGTTTTGTAGTTCATGTTGTTTCAAAATCTGAAATAGGGGTGATCACTCGAGAGCAATGCCAAATGTCTGGTTCGTGATTGTTCGAATTTATTCCAATTTCTGTTTCCAAAATGCAAAATAACAAATATAATATAATGTACATGATAAGTGTATTCAATAATCTCTATTTTCGTCAATAATAATAATCATTTTTGATTACGAAAAAGGGAGACGAACCTACAAACATAACATAAACATTTATCTAATATTTGAATTCTTTGGTCACAGCAATATGTTTGTATTCTAACTTGAAAAAATGCGTAAATTGTAAACATAAACTAGTTAAAACAATTGCATCTTGTAGTAAAATAGATGACATTTTGTTGAAAACGACTAATTCATTCTAAATGTTTTCACTAGTATGTCTAAATGATAACTGTTTAACTTAGACAAAAATATTTGCTACAGTAACATAAACATCAAAAACGCCAAAGCGACAACAACAAAAAAATCAATCATGTCCAACATTCAAACATACATTTAAACATATTGCCCTTAACACCTCGGGATGTATTGTTCAGCATGACCTCCTTTTACATATAACACAATTCGTTTCCGTTATGCAATTTTATGTCAAATATATACATATTGATAGGTACCTAGTTAAGAAAAAACATGTATTGTCTGATAACATTGTTTACAATCCCTGGCTGTTGCTTCTGTCGTGTTGAAAAAAATTAAAGAAAGATATGTGATTGCATTCTTGTAACTATTTTCGTGATCTTTATAAAAAGAGAAAATAAAATTGAGGAACATAAATCGACATAACTGCTTTCCTCGTGCAATTCTAATGCGAAATTCATCTATAATACAACAGGAACATTAATTTTCTGTTTGAAAAAAGCACTCTACGTATCTGTTTTTATTATTGAGTCTTTTATTTTTTGGTACATGTTTTAATTTAGTTATAGTTTTAAAAAATGATTTGATTAAGCGCTCGATTACGCTACTTTCGATGTTATATAAATATTTCTCTTATAAATATAGTTAGCATAATGAAAAGTATATTTTATTATGTGTCCTTCTATTATTTTGTTTCACATATATATGTATAATAAATGCATTATTATTAGTCATTAAATGTTTGAAATCAGATACAATGTATGTTTTATATAATTAATTACACGTCCTGGGTTGGACGTCGTAGAACAAATTTATTTATTGTTTGCAAATACTTAGATATCTATTTTATTTGACCAAATATTGAACGCAAATGTTTTCCAATGAGATCCGTATAATCAAGAAGCAACATTATTATAATTAAAAATACATGTATATTTTTCATTAAGAGATTATAGCAAAAACGTAAAAATAACAAAAAAAACAACGAAGTGATTCGCCTAGATAAGAAATAACAAGATGAATTTATTGAATAGTTATTGGCAATCAGAGTAGGAGTTTATTAAAGGTTGTCAATGTATGTTATAATGATTTCAAACTGTTTGACATTTCTTCTAACACACTAATGATTCGCAATAAGACTGGAATATACTTTTTTCTTTTTCATTAAAAACGGTTATAATTTCTATGATTGATGGCTGTGTCTGAATATCGTGTGAACATGATTCGTCAAATATGACATAGAGGCCTACCTGTTTATCCCTTTCATTTTCAAAGACAAATATATTCTGATGTCACAAAAAAAGAGATAAATATAAACCATTAAGAACGCCTACTAAGAGTTAACTACAAATGTATAACGAAAATGTGGTAGGTTGATTTAATTAAGTCTCTCAAAAGACTGAAGTGGTAAACGATTGAACCCATGTCTTTGATAAAAATGTCAATAATTGATAGTTGTATAGAGATTTATCAATCATGCATTTCAAGCAAAATGTCTAAATGAATCATGTTTGTGGGATTTTCAAGGGGAAAAGACATCAACAAACAAATGTAGACAAGTTTCTTATGTGGAGAACACCATTCTTTGTTGTCAGTTATGAAATAAAACAATACATTTGAACTTCAGAACCCCTCACATGTAAAATATGTACGCCCAACCTATGGTACTGATCACCATATCTGTACGGTGGCAATGAAAAGGGCATAGAAAATATGTTATTTACTAATTCGCAAGCGAAAGAAATTTCACGGTCACGCGGTATATGTATAGTGCACACGTGATAGGTAGTAAGATATCTTGAAAAAGTGTGTTTCTTCGGATTCATTAATCACAATAAAACAAAAAAGTAAACCTCATCTGGCCACTCAAAAGCTATAACTTCCGCACTTAGAAGCCATAACGTGGCCACAAGGCATGTTTTATGTGCACTTGAGAATGTAATACCTAACGTGTGGCCACGTTATAGTATCCATGTTAAAATAATACATTTACGTGGATTACAGTTCTTCTCCGGTGACTGATATACTACACAAAGGGGGCATCAACCACGAACTCATCTTATGACCTATACTGCTTTTGCGCGATGTGAGATGCAACAACAATGGTTGAGATTAAAATAAAAAGTTTTGATTTACATTATTTCAATGCATTACTTTTGGTATTCACTAATACTGTTTTAAATTAGTTAAATTCTCTGTCTTTCTATCATGTTTTCTTGACTGTTTACAACATTGTACATAAATAACTTTGGAAATCGTTATAGTCTGGCAGAAAAGGTCTGCATAAATAGATGTCATAGTGTGATAAGAAGATATAAAATGTTTGTCAGTCAATTACGTCTATTAAAGTGTTTCAACCATCGTTATTTGTCCATTCAATAAAAATGTCACGAAAACAAAAAAATAATGAATTATGTCGCTGCGATTATTAAATATATTTCAGGATGAATTACATGCTTTAATGCTACAGTTACAATAAACAATCAAAGGGCTGCAGCTCTATGGTATTTTCTGATCTTTGCAATCTAAATCATACTGACTATCTGTATGTACTTTCCTGTATAAGTTTATTTTTATATACTATAAGTCATCTTACGCAGCGCCAGCGTTTTGATTTTCTTCTATAACAGTTTGAGATTTACATATGGAATTTTGCATGAAAAAAAAATAGAATTGCCTCGACTAGGATTTGAACCATAGGCCTCTCACACCCTCAACGAGACCGCTTACCTCTGCACCACGGCAAAGTTATACATATGAACCTTGAATAAAAACGGATACATTATGTAATTCTAAATTGAGAATTTCCATTTCGTGTTTGTAATCCTTATTAATTTCGAGGTATTTTGTTCACGATAAACGTGTTGTTTAACACTGATGAAAATAATTTATCGAAAATCTTCTCGCCAAAACAGTCCGACATGTATATATTTCACTACTCGACAGTCAGATTTATTTGTGTACTACGCTCTGGAGTATTGGGTAATCGGCATAGCTAAAAATAGCATTTTCATTGATTAAAATGATATTCATGATAATCCGAAGCTTTACGGAAATAACCGAACATTTTTCATTGGGTAAAAAAGATATTCATCCGCGAAATTTGTGATTGTAACCTCATATTTCTATTGACTAATCTAAACTTTTAATGCACTGTAATTCGTTAAATGCCTACATTTAAAAGTATTCTTTCTTTTAAATTGCTGGTTTTTTAAGCAGTTTTGAGTGAGAACTACTTTGCGTTGTTAGGACTGTTAGGAAATTTTGTGTTAGACCGTGGATGTTAGCTATGTATTTACTGATCTTACGATCAGAAAATACAAAAACGTACGATATAAATGTACTTAAACTGTGTATGATCTTTAACTATGATAAGAAACATTTTAAGAAAAACAAACATATATGGGGGTCGCCGAGTTCGTTTTAAGTTAAAAATGCTAAATAAATAATGGGCAAGACTGGTGAGTTAAATACATTTTAAGATTTGAATATGCGAGTGTCAGGTATCACTGTGATTTTAGTGATTGAACATCTCATACTTTTATGTAATACAACTTTTTTTCATATTCATGACTCAAATTTAATGTTAGGTCATAAATATGTCTCTAAATAAATGTATATTTTTCTTTCTTCTAATATTCATAACACAGTTACATTCATAATAACTACATTTTGACAGCAGACTAATAAGTGATGATTTTGACTTTGAATTGTTTTGTCTTATATGTTATAAGAATAAAACGAGATGACAACAATAATTGATCGCAGCTGCATAATGTTAAGCTGAACAGGTATTCGGTTGGAAGGGCAAAACAAAGGGGTATGATAGAACACTAATAATGAAAGAGGCATTTACATTTATTATAAAATCAATTATGTTACATCAACTGAAAATATATAAGAAATAAGCACTTTCTGTTTGTTAGTTATAGGTCAGAATTTGTCTGTTTTTAATTCTGTAAGTCAAATGGTGAATTAATCAACACATACACAATACAATTGAGTAAAGATCAGATTCTCTTAAATTTAAAAACGAATTCAAATGAATGCTAGATTAACGGAATATGTTTAAAAACAAATCGAGATAGGTTATGTTGCCCACGACACGACACGGCTCTAGGTTGAGACAAATCAAATGTTATAAATAGTTTCTAAAGCATAATAATGGTAATATCAATAAACGACTTTCAGCGTTTTGTTAAGATATCACATTCAGAATCAAACTGTTATACATGCACTGTAGAAGTGTTTAAATCTGTTTTAGAAATAAATTTCACTGTGTTACAAACCTGATGCTCGCTTAATTTGTAATCTATGATTATGCAATATTTCAATTCTGAAGATGTGTTTTTTCGCTGCTTTTCATAAAATTACACGAAAGATTCCGTGATACTGCCGTTTGTTTATATTTTTGATGTTTTTTTTTCAGACTTTATGAGGTTATTGCCCTTTGAAAATTAAAATTACATACAAATGGGCATTTCTCCTTTTTATAATATATCTCAGAATTTTTATCACGGTCAGTGGCTTATCAATAACGAACAAAAAACATAAACAATAGTTTAAAGAGGCGAGTATCTTTTTTCCAATATCATATTTAATTGTCAGATGACACATTACGTGTGACGTAAAAGTAATGTAACATAAGTATCATATTAACAGCAGTGAAATATGTTTAATGTTAAGGGCCATCGAAATACATGTAACCAGTTTTCATAAATATCTAGTTACACGTAGTTAATACGATAATTGGACACTACGCAGTTAGTTTCGAAAAGTGAATCTTTCCTGACGCCTTTTTCTAAGTCTGTCTTCCTTTTATACCAAAGCATGCTGTTTAATTCATGGTTATTGCTAATGGTACTAATTGAAATACAATGACATTGTTATTGAAAGAATCTCAGTAAGACAGACATATCTGTGTATACATTGGAACATAAAGTACATGTGTTTATCAAATTTTATTCTGTCTAAATAACACAACTAGTCTTTCCGACAATAATTACCGAGTGATTATTTTAGAATATATATTAAAAATAAGATCCCCGGACAGGGTTTCATTGTTTTGTTGGTTGTAACATTAGGTTGTTCTATTTGAGCATTTTTGTTGGAAGGTTCCAGTTTTTCTTATTTAAATTAACAGTATACCCATTTATGTTGAGTTGGGTTAAATTAGTAATATATCTATAATATATCTAAAAAGGACTATTATAATGACGATTGACCAATAATTTGATAATGAAAAATGTAAAACGACATTATGAATATTTGTTTTTTAACATAACATATGACTTAACATATTGCTAACGTTTTATTCGGTATTCTACACACGTACACCTCTATTACCATTAACATAAAAAGTGTTACCAGTTACTATTGCCATTGCTAAAGATGTTTTAAGTTATTTATTTATTTGTTCGTTTAAATTAGATAAAAGATAGCAATGCTCAAACAATACGACCAGTAGAAAGTTTGTCTAACGTCAATTCAGTGACCTTAATTTGTATAATGAGACATGGTTCGATTAGTGAAGAGAAAAATAAATAAAACAAGTCTATGGTTGTTAGACAAATAAGCAAAAATGCCAATCATAGAAATCTACTGTGACATCTGCAGTAAATTATACTCCAAGTGTTATGTACTATGACAGTAGGTACATAGAAATAAAACACAAACATTTCAGTCAATGAACGCCTCTATAACGCTACCAGCATGATCTATTTATACTGAATGCTGATTGTAAAGTACCAAGAGTAATATTAAATGTAAATAATATTGCTATATATGATAAAACATTTCGCACATATTGCGACGCATTGCAACTTATGAAAAAGCGTTAGATAAACATACATAGAGAATATTGAATAAGTGTAAGTTTAATACTGAATTTATTGAACGGTTTGAATAAAATTATATAATGCGGGCCACTGGCGAGCATATTAATTTTGTTTCATTTTATAAAATTCTGGAAACAAAGTGATCCCTCGGAAGCATTAATCACAACAAAATAACATAAGAATTGCAGACTCGGTATGATTGAGTCTGTACATGAGGGATAATGAATAAGTGCAACATCCCTCACGCCCCCTAGCACGACTTGAGCGGTACTCAATTCTCAACACTTTATAGTGTTGGCATCAATGATCCCGAAGGACCATAAAATATAACAACACTGAAGTGAAGTACGGGGCAATTTTTTACGGCTGCCACACGGCAATTGACACCTGCTGTTGTGAAGTACAAAATTCTGGAAACAAAGTGACCCCTTTGGAAGCATTAACCACACAAAATAACATAAGAATTGCAGACTCGGTTTGATTGAGTCTGTACATGAGGGATAATGAATAAGTGCAACATCCCTCACGCCCCTAGCACCGGCTTGAACGGTACTCAATTCTCAACACTTTATAGTATTGGCATCAATGATACCGAAGGACCAGAAAATATAACAATACTGAAGTGAAGTATGGGGCAACTTTTTACGGCTGCCACACGGCACTTGACACCTGCTGTTGTGTTATAAAGAATAAATAGGGCATTGTCTTATCATTCTTCCCTTTAATAAATCTCATGTATTCTATAATCACTATAACTTTTAATCAAACCTTTTTAAGTTTCAAATAATTATCAACTACCTTTTGAAATGCATCATGTTTATCCCGTATGTCATATTTAATTCAAAATGTAGACGTTAAATAACATTAATATAATGTTCCGCATTCAAACTTATTTTTAAATTCTAATTTTATTTCGTTCCACCCAGTGCGTCACATGAAATGTTCTTCCATTGTTTTCGTGTATACTTTAATCAACCATCCTACCTTCCCAGATCTGGGTTAAAATCAATCAACACGTTCGATTTTCTGCATGAAGTTGACTGCCTGTATTCGTTTGTTTCTTAAACTTTGGAACATTTCTTATCTAAAATAGAAATGTTAAAATTGCTGACAGACAATAGGAACTTACCAGCATTGCTATTTATGAACTATGTTTTGATTGCCTTGGTTCAACTATGTACACCCCTGCTAAACAGTGACTCTTTCACATTTTGGTGACCTGTTTAAATGTCAGCCGTCGACACTTTCAATGCATCAATCGATCAAAACAGGTACTTCTCGGTAGGGAAATCACTCAAAATGTGTCTCCTCATAAAAAAAAGCTCACGAACGTCATTTTAGGGTAATTCCTATCGAAAATGAACCACCATGATGAGGAAATCTACATTGTATTTTTTTTATTAAAATGTTAAAATATTAATTGTGGTCTTTTCTCGACTAGATTTATGTCTATGCAGGATATCGCAACTTTATTATAGACATCAACATGAGCGTATATCAATTAAAATATAACATATCTCTTAACATTCGCTTAGCCTTAGGAATATATTTATAATGTATTCTTTATTTCAACATTAATTGTTATTATTTGCGATGCCATGTGATATTTTCAATACATTTCAGATTACTTACGATGTTTTCATTAACGTCTGTACATTATATGCTTCTTCTTAATTTTTTTGTTAAAACGTGTTTTCTTAGTTATAAATATTCTATAGCATAACACATTTTCCACACAAATAAAGATTATGTGTCTTATCGCTTGTTCCCAAAGACAAAAAACAATAAAAATTAATTTCGTAAGACTATTTAGATATTTGAACAAAAAGATATAAAAGGCAATGTATCATAATTTTATTCGACATGATGCGTTCAATATATTTTTCATGAATATTATTTTAATAATCTTGTTAGCTTTTAAAAGTTGAATCTAAGTTTTTTTACATTTCCTATATAATGAATTAGTAAATTGGATATGATTTGCAAATACTAAACCTTAATTGGATAAGCTGTGCTAAATAAAACATACACACTCTACAAAGAGATATTTCTCAGAATATGAGAACAAAGATGATCAACAAGGAACGACGGTATTCAGAGTCTATTACCACGTGTTTGAACTTCTTGATCCCTATTTGTATGATAATTTTTGTGCACTTGAATTGTGAATCTATTTAAATTCGATCAGCATGTAAGGACTCGACTAATCTCAAAGAGTATTGTGTACCTCTTGTAAGCTGCAGGGGTGTAGATAATGTGTACGTCGATGATAGATATAAGCAATTTCATCTGTTTACACTGCTATGGCAACCAATCTATGTGGCAGTTAAACTGTTTTGTATGATCAAATAAATGAATAATGAAACCTAATAATTATGATAACTTCATTTTGATCTTCCTCATTAAGTGCAACTTGTTTCACTTAAAACGATTGATCAAGTCAGTTCTGGAAGTCGTTCAATCATTCATTCGTCATAATTTCATAACTGTTACACAAATATCGGTGTATGAAATTATGCATGATTTAGTCAGATAATAGAGACAAATGTGCTTTTAATTCTTTGAATACTGAGCAATATCAGAAATTTGATGTATATAATGTATGATATTTGTTTATCCGACTTTCTTTGTAGAAACAGAAAAATAAACGCTAAAGGAAACATTTTATAGCTACCATACGGCACTTGACACCTGTTGTTGTGAAGCCTTCTCTTATTTGTTTCTTTACTATTACGTTTACATTAATTTGAAAGGTCGTACAAAAACGTATTAATGAAATGATACACACAGAATAACTTCTTTACTTCATTGCATAAATGCTTGTTTCTTATAGTTTTTCACAAAAAGAAACTATTTATTAGTTGAATTACTAAACGTCAGTTCGATATAAGGCTGTGTCCATGTGCCATTAAATTTGGCAGACTTTACCAAAAACAATAATTACGTTACTCAATATAATGCCAGTTTCTCTCAACCAAACTCTTGACTAACTTAATATACCAATTAGCCAAGTACATAAGACTCCCTTATCACAATTGAGTTTTTACATCTCTAAATATAATGAGATTTTCTTTTGTTATAAAGATATACATGCTTGTCAACTAAAATATTTTTTTTTATATCCTAATTGTTATAAATACATATATGCTTGCCTCATTTATATGTCAATTCAAACCTTTATTAACAGAGAAAAAAGAAAATCAAATAAGAACAACAAAAATGGCAAAATTGAGATTGTTATGTAGGCTTGGTTTGATTAAGCCTGGTCATGGATGGAAGTAAAACATTCAAAAAGGACGTTTGATATCGTTTGTTATAAGTGTGTCTTCTTTCACACGTATCAATTCCCTGTATTCGATTTCCTTACGAAACAGAAAAACCAGCTATCGTTCTTCGTTGGAATTAGAAATCTTGTATTACGCTTTTTCCAACTCTAAATCATATTCTCACACAAGTCAATTATTTGGATTTTTCATCTTTGTTGGTGTCATTATTTGTGAGTGTTGGTGTCATTGTGGTCATAAGATTATTTTCTCACAGCTTGTTTTGGCATTTGGACTTTAAAATGATGTATGTTTTCAGTTTAAAAATTTAGTTTAAGAATTGTGTGAAGCCTGTTCATGCGCACAATATTTAAATTTTATCATTTTCTGTGGAAAAAAAAAGATATTTAACACGAAGATATTTTTTGAGGGCACGGAGATCATATCGGCAATTTCGGTTTTTGATAAATGCGCAATAATTTGCGACAATTTTGAAGTGCAACTACAATCATGTAAATATTGGTAAAAAATCAAAAGTTAGTTTCGACAAAGAATGACCGACAAGATATATTTTAAGATGCATTTTTTTTACAATTTCCTTTGGAATCACCATTCCAATTTATTTACAATGACTGAAAATAAAGCAACATTGTCAATCCCTTAAAAGTATGTTCTTCCAAGACAAAACAGGTATTTAAAATAATGAACAACAAAAAGGACGTAGATGAATACTCGTATTAAATGCGACATAAATAAACAAAATAAAATTTATATTAAATGTTAATTCACAGACTGAGCTATACAAGTAAGAACAAGAAAAAGGATATCAGATTTATTGCAATATTTGTGTTAGATTATCACGCATATTGTGATGTATGTACACGATTATAATTACATGACTGTATGTCCTTTGGAAATACATGTATATGTAGAAAGATTTTTTACCACTAAATAGATATTTATCATATTCACTTTTAAATAAACAGACATCTCGTCAATCATAAAAGCTGAGAAAATAACAAAGACTGTTTGTAAGTTTGTAACATATATAAGATAGATGTTTCGAGTAATTGAATCCAGTGTGGAAAAAGCTGAAGTGAACGTGAACCAATAAAGCAATCAGGACATAAACCTGTAGTTAACTTTAACATATCACACTCTGTGTGCGCGAAATATTCCTGAAGAATATGTTTCTTCTGCTCATTAAATGTGTTTGTGTCTGGAAGTCTGTATAAACATTGAGGTAACTTGCTATAGTTGATATCGTGTTTCAAGTATTTCGTTTTATCTTATAACTTACATTAAAAAATTTATTCTTGTGTTGATAAAATTATCACACTGATTTATCCCACGAAAGCGAACCGAAAGCTAAAATATATCTTTAAATACCTATTTTTTATGTTTGTTTTATCAAGCTATACAACTTGTCATTAAAGAAAACTAGTTTTAAATAGACAGATACAGTAATCGATTATTTCATTTTCAGATCGCATGCTTGCAAGTGAAGAGAAATGATGGCCTTTTCAGAATTTCTACATTTCTAGTCTTTCAAGTATATTGATTCTAAGCCTCCTAGTTCTGCGGATTGAATATCGTTTTTACCTGTATAAAGGCACGTAACAATGTTTTATTTTTCTCAGGAACAAACCTAAAATCTAAAATTGTCAGCTATTTTCGTTTTTCTGTGTATTTGCCTTTTATAAGGGTTTTGAGTTCTGTCAATAAACAGGCTCAATCTGCAATACCTTGTCTTTACTGTCTTTTAGGCTTTTGTTAAGTTCTTTATTGTCTCTTTCTGTGAAGTTTTGACAGGATTTAATTATCGATATAAAGAATTTATCTCAATTAAAAGTTCAATTGCATGAAATTGCTGAATTGTAGCTGTAAGGTACTTATATACATTTTGAGATGTTATCAGTATGGAAAAAGGTTTTGTGTTTTACTACCTAGCGAATAATAATATAAAATACATTGTGATTAGAAACAAACCTTGTAACTGACAACTGTTTAGAAAAAGAGAATTGTTTTGCATGTGAAATCTGTTTAACTTGTATAAGAAACGTTGTGTTATCTCAAATTAATTATGTTCGCCATTTGTACCTAATAGCTAGAACTCTAATGGATATTTTCTCAAATGATTGTGCGTTTATATTTTCAAACTCGAAATCATATGCTCTAAGCTAAGTGTAGGTCATTTTTGTCATTTGTCACTGCTTGTTTGATGCATTTAGTTTAACAAAGAAATATCGGCACATATTTCAAAACGAATTTACGCTTATTATCATCATTCAGTACTTGTACAATATTTCTATCTTTTATAACTGTTTGTATTTTTATTCAAGAGCGAGTAAGTAAATAAAAACCTCAATTTGTAAATATAACAACTGACTATTGAATAGAAGTCAGCAAATAACAGTATGCAATTTGTAGTGAAAAAAAAGTAAATTTCAATTTTATTCGGTACATTACATGTAACACGCGAAACGAACATATAGTTGTTCTGGCTTTTTTCTATCTTATCCAATTACACAAGATCATTCTCAAATGTTCTAGGTCACTTTGTTACAAATGAACTAATCTCTTCAACGGTACGGTTATGGTGTTATGACATCTTGTCACGCAAACATAGCTTTAAATGTTGATTTCTTCTGATGTTTCATCATGATTATTTTCCCTGTTACTCACAACAAGCTGTTTGATGCTTGATGAGGCGTCCAGCAAGCATGCCAATATAAGTACATAATGTATCAGTAACATACGGATTGACGTCGTCTCGAGTCAGAAAAATAATTTCCGTTGCTATACATCTACAAATATGACCTTAAAGTTTGTCGTTGTTTTAATAGCTTAAATTGAAATCATTTTAATATATAAATTCAAAAGGCGTCTTTAACTGTAAGAATCGCACATGCTAACGAATTAACAGGTCAGAATATGTTCTGCATTGTTGCTACTATTTGACATTTGACCAATCGCGTGCATATTGTTGTTTGTTTGGATTTTTACGGCACGTCAACACATAACTGGCCATATCGTGCCGAATGCTATAATAGGCTTAAAATGTTATGTTAAACTTTGTAAAAGACAATGAATATAGCCCGAGGCAAGAACTAATCAGTCTTATAGTGTTCTTTTAATAACTATATTATATTTGATGATAATAATAATTTTATTATTACATTGAAACTAAATACACATATGACGGGTGCTGAAAATAAGGAACTTATTATCTCCCTTCTATAATTAATAAAAAAAACCAATATTTTTAAATTTAAACAATTTATCAAGATCCTGGTAGATAAGAGTTTCCTAGCGATTTTTTTTCCGATGTTGCTTAATAGTAAGTTATAGCATTTGCACCTAGATCATTAAACAAAGTCTCAATAAAGGTGAGGGCGATATGCAGAACTCTGGTGTACAATCCAGAGAATATCCTTAATTATGTACTCTATGTCAGATGAATGTTTTTTGTTGAAACCACTGTGAGGAAAATTGAAACCATTGTGTACCTGTAAAGCAATCAAAAGTTAAGTTAGCAACCAACTGTTACATGACAAACTCCTAGGATAAAATCATCTCAAAATGATATAGTTAATATTTTTGTAACAGACTCGTTCATGTTTAAATGAAGGTAATCTTTTAAAATGACGAAATAAACTACATGTTAGATATGATACTTAAATGGTTTTCGTGGACCCGTTACATAATGCATTTCATAAATTTATAAAATTTGAGAAGACTAAAACAATTCTGAAATAGAAAACGTGATCACTCCAGAGCATTGAAACATGCCCGGTTTGTAGTTGTTCAAATGTATTCCAATTACTATATACAATATGCAAAATAACAAACAAAAACCATAGGTCACTATGTACATGATATGTGAATCAATTATATTTATTTTCTTCAATAATGATAAAAAAATTATACATTACACAACAATTATTAAATCATAATAACCCCTTTTTATTAAGAATAAATCCTTAAAAATATTAAGAGAGGTAAGTTGTCTTTATCGTTATCTTTCTTTTGCATTTGTTGTTTTGATGAATCTGGAATTTCTTGTAGGGCATAAGCAAACATTGAAAGATAAGAAACAAACATTACCGTAAAACTTAAAAAAAAAAATTCTCTCTTTTTTTAAAATCCGTCGGTCACTGTTTGTATTTCAAATTGAAAAGGATATGACGATTATAGAAAATAAATTAAAACAATTGCGCATCTGTCCTTTCATAGGTTATAATATATGACATCTTTTTTTTCAAACAGTCTAAATTGAAATGTTATTTGCATAGTTTGTCAATTTTAACTTTTTGATTTAGACATATGTGTTTGCTACAGAACCACATACATCAACAACGCCCGGGCGTATTATCCAAACTGCACTCCTTTTTTCCAATGACACAATTCATTTGTGTTATGTAATTTTATGTAATATATTATAATATCGATAGACGCCTAAGTCAGAAAATATCTATTATCTGATTACATATTAAATTGTTTTCAATCTCTGGTAGCTGCTTCTGTCACGTGGAAGACATTTGTTATAGAAATATGTGTGATTGTATTCTTTGTAATTGTTTTCTTTATCTTGATAAAAAGAGAAAAAGAAAATTGAAGAACCTAAATCGACATAACTGATTTCCTCGTGCAAATCGAATGTGATGTTTATCTATATTATAGCATAAAATCGGCTATTTTCCCCTCTTTTGCCCATGTTATAACGGGACCAAAACCATGTGTTAACATAGTCACGCGCTCTTGTTATAGCCCGGTTTCACCTATGCGCAATACATACAGGGCCCAGTAGACAAACAAACAAAAAATGAAGATTTGGCCTGTTTGCCAAAGAGTCATGCGCTCTTGTTAAATTGAAATTTATTGATTCGAGGGCCTCAGTCGCATATTCAAGTAACTATGCCGGAAAACGGCGTATAGACATCGGTGCTAATCTTGGTTGTCGCCCTTTCTAGGAAATGGACAGTTGTCAATGTAAACAAATACAGTAGAATCTACCTGTCATTCAGTCTAACACTCCGATTAACTTACAAAACTAGATAACACAAAATTAATATGAGAAAATGTTTTTATTTATGTTTATGTTGATAAATGCTCTTTATATTTCTTTGAGAGAATAATGCTTAGTGCCTGATTCTTTTGTAAACTTGTTTGCTTGAAAAAAAAAACCGATATTGATGTCAATCTGAAATTATTCTAAGAATTTCTGAGGGTCATGTTTTGTCTTGGGTAGAGGGTAGAATAATGTAACGTTTTTTTCTTGAGATAATAAATCTCCAAAGGCCAAGCTTTGTTAAATCAATTAAAATTCAAAATTTCGTTCAGTTCCGAGAATTTTCCAAGTTGTTGGCCCCGGAAAAATGAAACGCATACGTAAAACATAGAAGTGGATAAATACCGTCCAAGCACAAGAACTTAATGTAATTGTGTTTTGTATAAACTATACATCACGAATCTGTTTGAAAATTTTATGCTATAATAGCGTCAACGCACGTTTATTTCGTGTTATAAAGTCTGCAGAGTCCCTCGGAACTGTTGGAGCCCTCGCCCTACCGGGCTCGGGCACCAACCGTTCCTCGGGACTCTGCAGACTTTATAACACGGAAAAACGTGCGTTAACCCTATAAAATAACAATTTTCGTTTTGGTTTACAAAAATGTAACTATATTTATTTAATCTCGATTGCGAAACAGATTCTTGCAACTTATATTAATCACTTTCGAGTCCGCTTCCCGAAACCAACTAGTACTGTTGTCATATGAAGAAACATGGTCGTGACCCGATTAGGGCTCGAACCCATGATCCCTGGGTTGAGAGGCAGACATCTTAACCACTAAGACACCGCTTCCCTTTTCTATTTGAAAGAAGTCAAATCTCAATGTATGTGTTTTCATTACTTAATATATTTGTTTTGCTTTGCTACATGTTTTGATGGAGTTCTATTACATAACATGAAGCGCTGGCACAAAACAAACGATAACGCGACCTTCAATTAAATAACTTAGTTGTCATAAGCTGCAATGTGATTCCTTGAATGTATTAGTTCAATCTCTAAAACATTTTATAAACCTGTGTCTAGTATATTTTTATATAGATTTTAAGCTAAATTATCACATTCAATTAATTAAATTGACACGGAAATCTTAAATTTCATCATATATTTTGAAATAAAAATATTTTTTATTCTCATATTCAGATATTGGCACTCCAATGTCTTGTCATATTTGCCATCTGAATTCACATAATACATAAGCTGTTAATTGAAATGTTATCAGCTAAACTAATCTAAATGTATAAATACGATTCCTTGCTTCAGTTCCAGTAAAATATTTGACGCTGTGCATCTATAATGCTGTTTTTGCATATTTATTTGATTCCGCTATCATGTTTGGTCATAGTAGATACACAAAGCAAAATTACGTAATAAGCAACATATTTTCTTATATTTGCTCAAGAATGAGCAAATGAAAAGGTTTGGGAAATGACTAAGTTTGATTGGTGGAAAACAAACAAAAAATAGGACAAAAGAAGAACACTATTTAAAACACTTATTTAACCCATAATTAGGAACACAACTATCATATTTAAATATATTTCTGTTTGACGTCTTTGTGTAAAACCAAAAATGCGTTTTGATTTGAAATTTTACAATTGCAAGTTTTCTATTACTGAAATTCGCAAATTGTTTTATGACTATTTATTATACGGTTATCATACTTTTTGACCAGACTTTTATTATATAATTATTAGATATATGTCTGTAAACATTAATTACAAACAATAATTATTTAATTGTATCCTTTTTCATTTTTGTAAAACAATGTTTACTTTCAGAAACAGGAAAGAAATTCGCACCTTCTCAGAGAGACATGAATTCAATGCTATAAACACAAAGGAATCTTCACCAATTGTTACACATAAGTGATTGATGAATGTTGTTTTGCATGGAGTTAATCGTCTCAGAGGGATGTAAATCCGATGCTAATAGAAGGTAATAAAGTAATCAGAAGTTTAAAATGTATTACTTTGTTATAATCAGTTATTGGAATTTAGAGACTACTCAAGCCCTTTCGTAAGTTTTTTTTGGAAAAAAATGTATATCCTTTGAACATAAAGCCAATATGAACTAATCAAGCAATCAGGAGATAATCTGTAGGTAACTGTGACATGACAAACTTTGTGTGCGGTAAATATTTTTGAAGAATAAGTTTATTCTGTTCAATATATTATTTGGAGGTTTGTGTTTCGAACGTTAGTATTAACATTGAGATAACTTTCTATGTTGATATCATGTTACATGTGTTTCATGTTATCTAGCTATACAATTTACCATAAAATAGAAATAATTTTTAATAGTCAAAAACAGTAATCAATATTTTATACATAGATTGCATACTGTGAAATGAAATTGTGGCTATTTTAGCATTTTATTTTCTAGTCATTCGGGACTATTGGTTCCAATCTTTTTAGTGAAAACCAACATCACATTTCTACACTGGCATAGCATAGGGCACCACACAAAAAACTTACTTACATGCAGAAAAGGACAAACTCATTCATACTGTTTTAATTGAAAAATGAAAGAGTAAATGAAACATCGAGCTGTAAAGATGACAGTTTACTATTAAATAACAAATAACAGTATACAATATGTAGTGACAACAACTTAAGCTTAATTGTATTCGATACATAAGATGTAAAACGTGAATGAACATATACACAAAATGTAGTTGTTTTTGTGTGTGTTCTTTTCTCTATCTCATCCAATAACACCAGATCATTCTCAAATGTTCTAGGTCACTGTGATACAAATGAACTAACCTATTCAACTGTACAGTTTTAAGAGGGTGTTATGACATCTTATCACGCAAACATTAAATTTAAATATTGATTACTTCTGATGTTTCATCATGATTATCTTTCTTTTTACTCACAACAAGCTGTTTGGTGCTTGCTGAAGCGCTAAACGTGCTAATATAAGTACATCATGTGTCAGTAAGATTCGGAATGCCGCCGTATTGATTGAATGTCTACTAAGAGAAAAAAATGCATTTTTGCTTTACATCTACAAATATGACCTTAAAGGTCGTCGTTATTTTGATAACTCAATAATGGAAATCATTTTAAATATATAAATTCAAGAGGTGTCTTAAACTGTATGGATCGTACACGCTCACTAATCAATAGGTCAGAATGTGCTTTGCTTTGTTTATACTATTCACATATGACCAATCACGTGCATATAGTCCGAAGCAAGAACTAATTAGTTTTTTGTGTTCACTTAAAAGTTATATTATTGCAGATGATATTATTACATTGGAACTAAATACACCTATGACGGGTGCTGAAAACAAGGCTTTTTTCTCCCTTTTACAATTAATAAACAACAATCGTTTAAAAGTTTAACAATTTCTTAATATCCTAGTACTACTATTCAATAGATAAGAGTGTCCTTGTGACTTTTTCTGATGTTGCTAAATCGTAGGTTATAGCATTTGCACCTTACTCAAATAAAGTTGTATGGATATAAAAATAAAAATCATTGAACAGAGTCTCGATACGGGTGAGCGCGATGTGCCGAACTCCGCTGTAAAATCCAGAGAATATCCTATATTATGTAATATATGTCAGATGAATGTTTTTATTAAAACCAGTTTGATGAAAATTGAAGCCAATGTGAATCTATTAAGCAACCAAAGGTTAAGTTAGCAACAAACTGTTAAATAACTCCTATGGATAAAATCATCACAAACTGATATAGTTCATATTTTTGTTTCAAACTCGATCTTGTATTAATGAAGGTTAATTTTAAAAATGATGAAATAAACTACATATTCGAGAGGATACTTTAATAGTTGTTGTAAACCTGTTACAGTATACATTCATAGATTTATAAAATTGAGAAGACTTAAACAATTCTATGAAATTCAACAGGTCAGGATAATCTAAACAGCTGTTGTTTTTACACGTATCTCTCAGTATTCTTGAAAATGTTGGTCTTATTTATGTTTTTATGATAGAAGTTAAAGTAATAAAACGTGTTTTTTACAACATATGTCTAGAATAAATAAGAAAGATTTGGTTTGATATTATATTCATTTTACAAAAACGGAAATCGAATATGCCTACTTTCGTAAATGTCATCTCATGGAAACAACAAGACAACTTTGTTAAATTATATTCATTTATCAATATAACATTGTTTAGGTTTCAGTTTACGTTTGTTTTTGAATAATAAAACATTTTGAAGCTGTTTTTCTGCATTATTTTTCAGGAACGGAATGCTTACAGAAGAGATAAAATTGAAAACGACTAAACGGAAGCACAGAAACAACAATTAATATTTAATTTACTAACAAAACGTCAGAAGTCAATCATACATTTTAAACATGTTGACCATAAATTCTGCGGTCGTATTATTCCACATGCCCTTCTTTGTCACATGACACATTTCATTTTCGTTATGTAATTTTATGTAATAGATAATATTATCGATAGACGACTAGGTCACAGAAAAAGTATAGTATCTGATTACATATTAAATTGTTTTCTATCTCCGGTTGTTGCTTCTGTCATGTGGAAGAAATTATTTATAGAAATATATGTGATTACATCCTTTGTAAATGTTTTCTTGATCTTGATAAAAGGAATAAAAAGAAAATTGAAGAACCTAATCGTCATAACTGCTTTCCTCGTGCAAGTCTTATGTGATATTTATCTGTAATATAACAGTAACAACAATTTTCTATTTGAAAAGCGCTCTTCGTATGTGATTTCATTATTTAATATATTTCTTCTGTTTTGGTACATGTTTTTATTAAGTTTTGGTTTAAAAAAAACGATTTTTATGTAGCGCTCGTACAAAACAAACGATAACGCGACCTTCGATGTAATAATTTGATTTTCATATAAGCAGCAAGGTAATTGCTAGAATGTATAGGTTCAATCTCTATAACATTTTATAGCACCTGTGTCTACGATACCTGTATTAGTTTTTAAGCTAAATAAACACATTGCAATAAATAAAGTTGACATGGAAAAATATCATCATATAGTGGAATAAAAAATATTTTAATTCTCATATTTGCACTGTCAGGTCTTGTCATATTTGCCAACTGAATTCATATTCAAGCTGAAAATTGAAATGTTTTAAGGTAAACAAAATGTGAAAATATCGACATTTCTTCTGAGTTATTGTTTGAGAACCAAAGAAATTCCGAATTAACCACACTACGATTCATTGCTTTCTTTCTTGTCAGTAAGCCCATGTAAACGAGAATTGTAGCAGTGTGTCAAATATGTTGTATTTATAGCCACTGTTCTTGAAGTTTATTTGTTTGCCTGGTTTTTTACGCCGATATTACACATTTTTGGCCATAGAAGATACTCGAAGCACAATAACAACATAAGCAATAGGGCTGATAGACAACTAGTTTGATGTTATATGATAAAATATATGCTTATGTTTGCTCAAGAATGAGCAAATGAAAAGGTTTTAGCAATGGCAAAGTTTGACCGATGGAAAACAAACGAAAACAAGACAAAAGAAGAGGATATTATTTAAAACACTTATTTAACCCGAAAATTAAGGACAAAATATCATTTTTAGATATATTTATGTTTGACGTATTTGTGTAAAACCAAAATGCATTTTGTATTCAAATTGTAAAATTGTAAAATTTCTATTACTGAAATTAGCGAATTGTTTTATTACTATTTATTATAAAATTACTATATGACTATTTATTATAAAATTACTATACTTTTCGACCAGACCTTTAATATATAGTTTTTGAATATATGTCTGTAAACATTCATTACAAACATGACTTATATAATTCTATACCTTTCCTATTTGTAATGTTTACTAATAGAAAACAGTATAGAAATTCTTACTTTTCTCAGATAGACACGAATTCAATGTCTTTACTAAAAAACACAAAAGAATCTTCTCAAATTGTTACACATAAATGATTGATGAATGTTTCGCATGAAGTAAATCGTCTCAGATGGGTGTAGATCTGATGCTAATAGAAGCTAATAAAGTAATCAGAAGTTAAGACAGGGATTATCTATAAGATCAAATGTTATAGGTAGTATATGTTTCCAAGTAGTACATTTTGCCACGAACAGTATAATCACATTTATAAATGCTTAAAATCAGTTACGTTTCAAAGTAAAAACGTTTTTAGTATTTTTTTGAGATAGAGTATTTAGAAAATATTTTACCACAATTCACAGTAAATTTAGGTTGTTTTTCAAAACTATATGGTCGTTTCATGAGAAATAGTTGTTACTCAGAACGTCAATATAAAACATGAATATTGTACTTAAACAGAAAAACATGTTCGGGGATATTTGTTTGATGAGTTCATGCATGTTTATTACATTTCAAGGATGACAAAGGTTATAAATTACAATTATTTATCTATTTTAATCCTTGATAAGTTTATCCTGGAAACACAGAAATTACTGTAATGATATACCAGTTTTTTAATCGGCATAAAACAAACAAACAAAAAAAAACAATAACAAAAACCAACCACTCAAAAACGTAAAAAAACAACGACAATTAAAACGTATTTTTTGACACAATCATGTCGCATGTGCTAGTTGAACATATTGTGACCATCCTCCAACGAAAATAAATGTCAATTGGACGATCAAAGAAACGAAAGGAACTATATTGCTGTAAACAATACGCTTGATGTCAGAATTATTTCGTTCTTTTCTATGCATTTGGTTTAAATATAAATAGGTGTTTATGTAACTACATGTAACTACATGTATCTAGTTTATCAATGTTGTTTTACCGTAACGTAATGTCAGTTATAATACGCTTAAAATATAAGGATTAATTTTGACAAAAACTCAAAATGTTAATGTAAGAGAGAGAGGTCGTATGTTAAGTCGTAATTTAAAGGCATTATGGAGACGAGTCCCAATATTGGGATGAGCAAAGTCCGGCGCTCGATATGGTACTAATATGTCGGCAAGCTAATCCCCCAGAACAAACACATTTAACGTTATAGCTTCATGGTGCACTACCGCTCACAATAGATTAATTTAAACTTTTGCGCGTATTTTCGAATCTGTAAATGTAAACGTTTGCTTGACTGGCTGGAGTAAGTTTATTCTGGATACTACGCTATTCAGCAAAACCGTAATGCCAACATAAACATTTTTACTTATGGGGATTATTTTGAAACTAATTAAACTATGCCACTTTCTATTTTTTTTTCGAAAATATATGCAAAGGAATAATTCAAACGTTTTTGCAAAACATAATAGACATATAATTACAAGCTACATGCATCTATGTCTTTGTCACAAATATCAGGACTTTGTTTTAACACGCCTACAATTATCTAGGTTATTGTTTTTACAAAATGTAACGGACACCTATTGTTATAAAAGTGTCAATTCATTTATCGAAATGGATCAGTTCCTGTTTGTTGTGTGTGTGTTTTGATGTTGTTGTTGTTTTTGTTGTTGTTGTTGTTGTTGTTTTTGTGTTTCTCCAAATTCACTACCTGCACTTAACAATATCAGCATAATTCGTCTCATTTTAACGGATTATCGTGGTCATAAACATTTTTTTTCAGCACGCACAAAAAAGCAATTAAACATGCATTTTGTTAGAAATTTCTTAGTTTATTGGAAGCGAATATTGTTCATGCTTCCAAAAAAAAAAAGAAAATGTGAGACTTCATTTTCATTGTTTCCATTTTATATTTAATTGAAATATTTGTATTATGTATTCTATTGGCAATATATTTGTTATATAACACACATAATGTATTATCGAATTTTCGTTTCTATACAGTGAGGTAGCCAATAACGGATCATAGCCAATTACGGATCAGTCATTGTGTATAGCGTAATATTTTATCGTATACATAGCATACACTTTACATAAATCCAACTAGACTTATGCATCTTAATCCTACTAAGGAAGCATACATGTATATACATTAATTTGTAAATTACAAAATATAGCTATCAACAGTCAAATCATATACCGTTTAATGTCAAGCGATATATTATTACGATGTCTGCTTTGAAATGTCACATTCATTTACATATCAATGGACGTAACTATGTGTCTCTTGAGCACAATCATTATAAATGAAACATATAAATTCAATGACATTTACATGAGCACAAATACATTTACGTAAAAGCGTCTTTGATATTTTAATGCCTCTGATAAAGGAGGACTAACTGTAGTTTTGATATATCACAGCAACTGTCTTGTTTCTTTTCTGTTGTTAGATTCAAAATCCGGTTACGTATGAGCAAACACTTTAACATAATTAAATACTTTACAAAATCGGACAAAACTATCGATTTGACAAAGAAGGGTAAACGTTAAACATTGACTGACTCCTCCTTGAATATAACTGTACATTTACAAAGTTTTTGTCCCGATTTACCATTATGTAAGTCAATTGCGGATTTATGAGGGGATAAAGGAACGTTTGAAATCTAAATACATGTTTAATAATATGTATTTTATTCAATCCTGAGAACAGCATGACATCAAACGCGATAAATATCTGCAGCTCAACAACTCCGATTTTTTGATAGGTACATTATTAACTGTCTCATCAGTAATCAATTTGTTTCTTACAGACATTTGCCCTAGTTCTTATGTGCAAAGTCAAATGGTGTTGCGATCTGTATAAGAAGTAAATGAGGACATGCTGTTAGGTGTCAAGTGTACATTATTAACTGTTGTTGCGCTTAAGCCAGCACTTGAGATAACGTATGACGGTAGGAATATATTTTTTATCCGTTAATTGATTTTTGTTACAGCATGTTTCCACGGTAAATGTGTACCAGCGTTATAACAAAACTGATTGGTTATCGTGTTTTTCAAATGTATGACTTAAACAGAATAAATAATTAGTTTAGCTAATTTTTAGCATCTATAAGAGTTGAAAAGCATCGCTAACTGCTAACCGTTTTTATCTGTATATGAGCGTGTTCCACTGTACACATTATGGCATGTTTATAGCTTTAAAGTTGATGAAACTACATTGCAACTATCGCTAATTTTCTAGTGCAATCAGTTTGAAACAATTATCCTAATTGTATCATTCGGGGATTTATTGAGTGTTATAAATTATATAGTTATATTGTTGTTATTACGGACACAAAAAATGCGCCTATTTTCTTGTTATTTGACAAGAGAATGGATTATTATAAACAGTTTTTGGCTTACTATATCAAACACTACATAATATGTTGTTTACATCACAGACCCTTAACAAATAATTATCACTCGAAATAGCATATCTTATTAGTGAAACCTTATGTTTAACAACATTATTCAGTGCATAACATGCCTAGAAATTGAACAAGATGTATTATTACTCCCTCACTTTTGTTTGTAATGTTATTTTCCCACAGACCCCTGGGAGTTATTAATACTGTAAATGCCAAGAAATGTGTACTGTTACATAGGTACAGAATACTTTTTAACAGTATAAAATCTGGTGACGTGGTTTATTAGCGTCATTTTCTTTCTTGATTCAGCGTTCACCACGAAGGCTCATCACCAGTGCGAGTATGGAAAGACAGAAATATTAGTTGTTTGTACCTAGTCTTAAATATAGTTTTGTTGAAAAGTAAAAAAGTACACATCTGTTTTCGTCGTAAGGTATCGCATGGAGTGAGACTTAAACAAGTGTTGGAGCAGCAGATTAAATTCCATATTCCGGTACATAACGGACGAGTCGCTTGAATAATTAAATGTAAAATCTCGCCTTTTCATCGACTGAAATGCACTTAAAAAACTAATTTATTCCTTCACATCAATTCATGTATGAAAATGGATGAAAATGTAAGAATCGACAAAAAAGCGATAATTCATGATTTCTGCAAGCGTCTAGAGATACTGCTCCAACAATGTAATGAGTTAAATCCTATTGCATAAGATTATGTGTCAGAATGGACAAAACACACGATTAAAGCATTCAAAGTTTAATCAGTAAAACATGACAGTTGTGATAGACCAATGCAAGATACCATCGTTATTTCGTAATAAATGCATATTGTCCAAAACCATGTGAAAAATATTCATGACATTTCACTGGTCATAACCGTATCAAAGTGTTGGTGTTTTTGATTACCAAATAAAAAACAGCTTATTGTACGTTCATTACTGGTAGAAATCACCCTCTCCTAAAAGAATAAAAGAAATAAAGAATAAAAAAATTATAACTTCTTAAGTTCACTTACAACTTGCAATGCAATAACAGTTGAATTATTTGTTACTCTTGGTGCAATTGTGTTACAGAAAAATATCACAAACATATACATTTTGGTCTAATTTAGATATAACGCTAGAAAAAAACATTGTTTCGAGACATTCAAGATTTATGAATCCATAACATATTTGAGAAGAGTTAAAAGCATGAAAGCAAATAAAAAACATGTTACCATGCATGCAATAATACACAACGTAATGTCGATACTTTCTCTTGCACAAATACGGTTTAAATAAAAGTAATGCAACAATCATTACAACTAAAATAATAGCAAACATTTAAGGTTTCTTTTTGTATGCGCGTCCATATACAATTCATTGAAATTTTATTTTAAATGTTACATGTTTGTATCAATATCGAGCAAAAAAAGGACCCATTGGTATAACATATATAGAGCGGAAAATGCTTATTAGCAAAAACAATTAAGTGCTAGAAGGCGTAATAAGCATAATTATATAAAATTCTCGAGAAAGATTTATTAGCAAACAATACAGGTTGTGATAAACTTATTAGCGGGGCGCGTAGCAAAGTTAAATAAATAAAACCTCGCCCCGCACCCGCGCCATTTTGCTCGTTTTTGTCCCGCGACCCCGACAAGGGGAAAACGGAGAATTAAAAAGTGAAAATAGCGGGGCGCGGAGCGAAAACACACTTATTAGCGCGGACGCGCCCGCCGTTTTATTTCTTAAATCTCGCCCCGATGCCGATTCATTTAATAAATTTCGCCCAGCGCCCTCGCTAATTAGCGTGTTTTCATTTTAACTTGTTAATTCTCGACCTTCTGCTTGGCGAAAACACAAATGGCATAAATCAGCCACAATAAAATGGTGACTGCGCAAATTATAACTATATTCAGGCAATATTTTGCACCTGAACCTGAAACTTTAGCAAATATGTTAATTATAACGGGTCTTAAGTAAGTAATAATCTGTTTGAAATATGTATATTTCCGATGCTATCATATCATAAATTAATAGGTATTCTACTAAATGAAATTTAATTATTAGTGTTTATTTCTTTAAAATACAGCTATTATATTTGATTTGCTTTTTTCCCTCAGGTTGATTATATCAAAATCAAGGCGAGGCGGGGGTCGGATTTAAAAGCATTTTTCATTCAAACAGTCTTGGGAGGTTTTCTTTAATTTTTTAACAGATAAATTTGATCGGTGTTTTAAACAGACATCATAAAGAAATGGCGGTAAATTGACTTCAAAGTATTCAATCTTTAAATCAAAATGAAACGTTTTAGTGGTAAACTCCATGGAGACACTGGTATGTTTTAGATTTAAAAATAAGCGAGCCATGTCACTTAACAAATCTTATAACTGTGCACGTATAAAAATCAAATTTTCTCAGATACTAATAAAGATAGGACTCTGAAATTTTAACCAAATATAGTACAGATATGTGCAATGTTGGGTATCGATTTTTATGTCAGGGCGATTCGTATTTACTGAGAAATAGCGAAGTGTGCAAGATTGCGCGAAAACCGAATTTCACATTTCTGTAAAATGCGTGTTTATAATGGATGCAAAAAGGTCTAAATCTCTTGATTTCACTAAAATACAAACATAAAACATAGGATCACCGATAGGGTATAATACTACAATGAATTCCAGGGCATTATGTCACTGTAATTTTAATATTTGTTTTATTGAATTTTAGTAAAGACTGGTTTATGTCGACCTCCGTAACGCCTTGTACCCAGTTACTAAAAGCAATGCAAAAACGATATTTTCATAAATATGAAAGTACCAAGAAAGTTTGTTTTTAGTTTTAAAGTAAAATCTTAGTCAATATGTTTATTTGAGAAAATATTATGCAAATTTATTTTCAAAATGGGCGCCCGAAATGCAAATTCCCTTGCGTAAAACTTCTAGACGGCCATTTTTCTTAAAATTGCAAACATTCTGCAATAAATTTATATTTTTTGGATGCATTTATTTTAATAGAATCCTTGATGGTCAATAATAACTTCATTTAGCGCCAACCTGTCATCCTCACGTGCACTTTGTTGTTTATGTACATGTCACGGATGAACGCACACAACAAAAATAACCGTTATTTCTGAATATAGCATTTTAAAAATAAACCATTCAAACGATGAATTCCAAAATTTGGGTAAAAAATGTCAAGTAATAAAAAAGTTATTCCCATTTAAAAACTGCACAGTTATAAGTTTTGTTAAGTGTATAATATGTATACGATATTATATGAAGTGCTTATCTCAGCATTACATGTACGCCTAAACTCCATGGAGACATGTACGCCTAAGTAACTTACAGACATATGGGACGTGTTATTGCTAAGAATGCAAAAGATATGTCATGTTGAAAATGTTTACAACTTACGAAAAACCACAGTAAATGAAATCATCTTAAATTTAGTTATATAACTTTGACGTATGCGTGTGCTTTACATGTTCCTTACTTAAAAATAGGCTCTTCCCATAATAATTTCTTTATTTCCAATACAAATTGCTACTTGCAATTAATATATAATTTGTGTACACCTACAGTTTCTTATATCTCAATTTTTAAAAAAGGGATTTAGAAATTATAAAATTGTGTAGATATTTTGCTTAAAGATGGGCTTGGTAAATTTAGTGCTCTTCTTTATGATATCACTAACAGTGCATTTTTTCAGGTATGTTTTCATTTTTAAATTAGATGGTTCTTTTTTAACCTAAGAGAAGAATGAAACAAGGTTTACGTTAGAAAATAGACTCCAAAACAAGCAATTCATACAGTAAGCAGTTGATACAAACAGGACGACTTTTGTTAAAGTTTTATGGCCCATTTTGAATATAAATAGAGGCACAAAAGTACAATTATGAAAGACATTTTGATATAATTTTTCAACAATCACAAATTGTTATTTTGACACTTTCCTTTACATACAGACATGTTGAAAAGGATGATGTGTAATCTCTTATACTATTGAACTATTTTACCCGATGCACTACACTTATATGTTTCATTTTTTAAGGAATCCTGTAACACATTTTTGCATGGTATTATTTCATAAAATTAATATGATGCTCAAATTAAGATTTGTCCATATTGTAAGTTCCAATAAGCATTATTTATAAATATATTACCGAATTTATCATTTCATGTAAATAAAGGGAGGTAATCAGAAATTTATTTTCTATAAATTCTAAGTCAAATTTTCCAATAAGAAATGAATGCATGTAATTTATTGATTAAATATAATGTGCACAAATATTTTCAGTATACATTTTACATATTCTTTGATGTTTGAACCTTGTTGTTTTTTTTTTTTGGTTTTTTTTTCATAATTATATACATAATATTATATAAATTTTTACAAGTGTGGTATACACACAGTAAGAATATCAATCACAAAACATACAGGATCTTTAAAAATATGCACTTCCCACAACAATGTCTTTATTTTCAATGCTTGCAAAAAATAGATGATTTGTCTACACCTGCAGCTTCTTATAGCAGCTCAATTTAATCATAGACCTGATTAAGATAAATTATGGAAATTTTATTGACTAAGTGTGGATTTTGCTTTAAGATGAGTTTGGTTAATTTAATTTGGTGCTCTTCTTTCTTATTTCACTGAGAGTGCTTTTTTTCAGGAATGTTTTTTAGATGTTATTTTTACATATTAACATATTTATTACCATGATCAATTATGAACCAATCACTGTTGGAAACTGTTGATATCAATTTATGAAAAGCCATACAGTATTAGCCGGAAATGAAGTGTTTATTTTTACCGATTACGCTTCATATCTATAATACCTCCTTGTGGTTTCTGCTTATACCACCCATGCTCTTAATGATTTGATGTTAGAAATTTTGTATTAACCTGTTACAGATACAAACTTTGTGTTAAATCATAATAATCTCAGGTTAAGTTTGTTACAAATGTTCAAGTAGGTAAATATATGATTTAATTCTGTGTAGCAACGATGAAACATACTGAAACAAACCAATGGCAAAACTATTTTTTGACTTTATATTCTCTCTAGCTTTGTAGATGCAAAGCATATATATGCATTTTAAAAGTGTTATTATGGGCTTTAACTTACTATTCCTATATAATTATCATACATATAAATGTATAATGCATTTTAAACATTCTTGTTATTGATAGAATACATGTAATAATAGGGTAGGAAATAAAGTATATCAAAATGAACAAGTGAATTATTTAGCTCTGTTTAACCTATTGAGCTAGTATCTCATCCTATCGTGACTATCAGATCAGTTGTTTAATGAAAATGTCACCAAAATACACAGAGATCTGATTAAGATAATAAGTATTGTATCGAAATCGTCTTATTTATTTCGTTTATGAATAATATTTTCGTTAATCAAGTTGTTTGTGATACTTGTTCTGCAAACACCGTATAACATTTTACCTGCAGCTGTTGTCGACACTGGTAATTTATTTTATGAAATTGTTTTTACATGTCTGTATGTAACTCGAGTATTTCAAATTCTAAGCCATGAAATTAAACGGTTAACTTACATTTGAAATTAATTAGTCCGTCTCTTTGAACAGAAACTTGTTTTAATGTGTTTCACTTTGACAACATGCTATCTGATTGATTTCCAAATTGACATATATTTTTTTATCATGTAATTGTTACATGTAGATCATGTTTATTTGGTTTGCGATAGTGTTTAAATGTCCTAAACTATCTTGTTCCATAATACAAAAAAACTAAAGTCTAGACCTGTAAGACTTTTCTATTGCCTTCAATCACACTTGTTGGTCATTTTGAAAGCTGTACTGAATTTGATAACGAAAAAAATGATTTTATAATTAGAATAAATTTTAATAATCATTCACTTCTATGTAATTATCTGTCTGAGTTTAATTTACCTTTTTGTTTTGTACCAAACTTCATAAAAAATGAATTATTATAGATTTTTACGGATATAGTATAATACTTTTAATTTAACACATAAGGGTGGGTATTGAAAGTACAGCACAGAATTTTGCCCTTCGAATTTCAATTATCGTAACTGTTATTAGCTTAATTTGTCATAAAACAAATTGCACAAATGTTTTATCAGTTAATATCATGTATGCCAAAGACTATTACCTGTACAGTATTGTGGTTTTCATTTGAAATCAGAAAAGAAAATTAGAGTACAAATGAAACAGGAATAGGCACTCTTAAAACATTCGTATACAAGCAATGTGAAACTTCAAAAATCTTTCCCGTTTAATTATGCTGCATGATGATTATTTGAAAACACATTATCTTTCTGTGGTGCTCATGCACGAAAGAGAAAAAAGACAAAGTGAAACCATTTTAAAGCAATAAAAGGCACTTTAAAGAAAAAACTGCTTGTTATATCATTCATTAGCTTTATTGACATAAGGAGACTATCAATCGAAAGGAATCTTTTAATTAACCATGAAATACACGAATCACTTCTCTTGTAGCATATGAATACGAACATTAAGTGTTTTTATTAAACTTTCACTAATACAAATGAAGATACGAAATGCATATTCTAAGTAGAAATCTTGAGATGTGAAAGAAAAACAAACAACAAACAATTCAATTCATTGCTATATGTTAAACATATGTATGAAAAGTGTAATATATGGTTAAGGTGTGCCAACCACTTTTGTGACATACTCGGCACCAACACAAGTAATTCATTCAATATACAGTTACAGTAGGGTGAACGTTTCGGTTGTCAAAAATAGCGTTTTTCGTGCGTCCGTTTTTCGTGTAACGTGCGTGCGTATAGCGTGCAACGTGCGTTTGCTGAAACGCTTTCTCAAGCGTGCATCGTTTTCAAGCGTTTAACGTTTTTCGTTTTCCGTGTATCGTTTTTCGTTTACCGTGCGTCTGAAAGCGTGCGTTTCTTATTTAGCGTGCGTCTGCGTTCGTCTAAGCGCTTAAGTACCGTGTTATGCGTCTGTTACTATTCAGAAGTAAAAGAATATCTTAGATAGATATATTATGTACATTTCTTGTTTCTTAAACATGTAAGAAATGTTCTGTGTCCCTGTCAAAGAACAGAAATATTATATAAAGAAGTATTATTGTGATGTTTACATTAAAGTTTTAAAGTTTGTGACCTCGCGGTGAATACTGGTCAGATTTCTACATGCTTTACGCCGAAGATTAATTAGTTTTAATCCTAGTTTACATACGCATATAAGATTTAGTTACTAATTAATTGCAACATTTTTGATATTAAATTCAGCAAACAGGTGTTTATATGCGTACCAATAATATATTAGATATGAAGTTCGTCAGACATCAAATGATGGTAATCAGACTAGCACCCCACCCCCTTTACAAGTTCATCTTCTGACTTTTCATCAAAGACTGTCCGAACCCGATCCGAATCCTATTTAGGGTGATAATTATTTTAGACAGTTCCTCCCTATTTTTCTTGACAGATTTATATTGATATGTAACAGCCTGGCAGGGACTCGAACCCTGACACTCGGCAATACCATTCCGCGGCTCTTTGAGTTCCTCCGAGCTATTCGGCCGCTTACACGTTTTACTTGTTAAAATACTGAATCGTTTATAAACCTACTGTGTATGCAAATATTTCTTCGAATTTTCCCAGGGTTACTTAGCATTGTGATTTAATTTCTACCTAGGCTATACAAATGTTATATCAGTCACAGGGTGAGAAAAAAAGTGCATCCTGACATGGACTCGAACCCGTGACCCTCTAAATACCGTACCGCGGCTGGTACCGACATTTGTTAATAGTTTCATTATTTGTACATGTATAGTGAACATTTTCTTAATTATACATTGTATTTTTCTATATTTTTGTACAAATAAAAATAGCTAGATTTTTTTCTAGATAAATTCTATGGTGGCTAAAATTATACCATGATGTACTTTTTAGACATGTTATCACAACAGACAGGCTAAGCCAACCTTTACAAAAATTCCCCTATCTGTCAGCTCATTATCAAAGCATAGACTACTATTTTTGTATGTGGCCTGGGCTTTTTAAAGCCCTTTATTTTGTTTCAAGATCTGTCTGACAGTCATATTGAATGTATTGTTATTACTTGTGATATTTAATAAATATATGTTTTGTTAAATAATCATATACCTTGATTAGGGATTTCTATGAATTTCAACCAGTCCAATCAAACAAAGAGAATACAATGATATAGCAATATTCCTATTATGTACAATAAAAAACAGTTACAATTATTATTTTAGCAATCTTAATAAAATTATCAATCCTTGTTTCCTGATCCAGTTCAGTGTTAACATGTCAAAAGTTAAATGAGCCGCGTCAGGACAAAACCAACATAGTAGTATGGCGACCAGCATGGATCCAGACCAGCCTGCATATCCGCGCAGTCTGATCAGGATCCATGCTGTTCACTTACAAACCGTATAACAAGTAGAGACACTGTTAGCGAACAGATGCGCAGGCTGGATCAATGCTGGTCGCAAATCTATTATGTTGGTTTTATCGTGACCCGGCTCAAATATATCTAATCTTATATGAGGTCCATATTATAACCCACTTTGATAAACATATATAGCTTTTTTTTATTTTTTATTCTGTATATTATCTAAAATCACTTTAAAGATTGATCAATCCGTAACCATTACTTAACATAATACCCTTTAAGATACCCGAGATGAGCCTGTGTCGCCCTTTGCTAACTTAAAAGTATATAACCTATCCATATATAACCATATAATTCTTTGAAGATTTTTCTCAGCTAGGTATGCTGTAGTCCCAAGTCACTTGTTTAACTTCCCTCATGTAAGTTATAACCTCAAAACTGATAAAATTCTAACTATAATATACTTAAATATCACCTATGTATTTATACAAATTTACACAAATTTACAAAAACCCATTTTGCATACTAGTATATCTTTTGGGACCTGTACAATTTCAATTGATTGTAATTTTAATTTTCCTACAATATCAATTTTATGCTTCATAGGTAGGTCAGTTCATTAAAAAGAGCTTAATACAAGATCCCTATGAAAAGAAATGTAATTGATAACTCAATCCAAATAAACTTTATTAATTAAAAGCTTTAATTAGATGACTTAAAAAAGAAGATTTCAATAATTGACCATGAAAAATAAAAATGTTATAGTAAATTTCATGTGGACCCCAACTATTAAAGAATGCAGTGCCACATAAAATGTTGATACACTGGGTAATTTTACCTTAAACTTAACCTCTTAGGAAATGATATAGAATTTTTTATATAACATAAATCTTTTATATTAATATACAAACATATTTAATTGACTAAAATAAGGTAGTCCTAACAAATTTCATTTCAAAATATGAGAATTATGGCAAAACTCCTAAGATGCCTAAATGTCCTAGAAAATGCACTAAATCACTACAAAATATGAAAATTTTACCTAATTATAAGAGCCTTGGAATTTAAACAAAGCTATAAGAGAAACATTAATCTATCATATTAATTAACAAACATATCTAATTGGCTAAAGTAAGGAAGTCCCACCAAATTTCATTACAAAATATAAGAGTTATTGCAAATTTCCTGAGATACTTTACTGTCTTAAGATAGAACACTAATTCACTACAAAATGGGGATTTTTACCTTATTATAACAGCCTAGGACATGAAACAGAATTATAAGTGCAACATAAATCTATTATATTAATTAACACGCATATCTAATTGATTAAAGTAAGAATATCTCAATAAATTACATTTAATATTAAAAAAAATATGACTTATTTCCTATTATGTATAACTATACAAGCTTACACACTAATTCATTAAAAATGGGAGTAATATTACCTGATTATAACCTCATGGTAAATGAATCAAAGTTAGTTAAGCAACATAGTATTATTATATTAAGTAATACCTACATCTAATTGACTTATATAAGAAAATCCCAAAAAATTTCATTGAAAATTAAGAAATAATGGCTAACTTTCTATAATGCCTTATTAATAACTTTACCACACTAAATCATTGATTTTGTTTGTTTGTTTGTTTCATTTTACGCCTTTTCCCAACAGTATTTCAGTCATATAGGCGGGTAGTTTCTAACCATCGTTCCTGGAGAGTTACACCAGTACTAGACTACCTTCCTCCGCGCTAAACTACCAAAGCAGAGAGGTAACTGGATTAGAAGTCATCGACTCTAACCCCTCGAGAAGGGAGGCGGTTCTAAATCATTGAAAATTTGGGTAAGTTTACCTATTTATAACCTTCTGGTCAAGTATAGCCAAATAATGTTATACTATCAAGTACAACTACATCTAATTGACTAAAATAAGAAAACCCCATTGAATTATATTGACAATGAAGAAAGATAGGGTAAATTTTCTATGATGCCTATTTGTTCAAGCAAATACATTATATCTTTAAAAATGGGGGTAATTTTACCTTATTATAACCTCCTAGGAAATGAAACTAAGTAGTAAGGCAACATATTACTATAATATTGAGTAACTAAATTACATCTGTTAGATTGATATGGAAAACAATCCACCAATTTCATTAAAAATAAAAAAAAGGTATGGCAAATGTCCTATAATGCAGACACTGAGGTGTTCAGTTCCACTATCAGTAGAAAGGCTCCTTCCCTGTCAGGGACCATTACTGGCATGGTATATGGAATCACAAAAAGGATACTGTAAAACTGATTTTTTCATTTCTAACAGCTAAGCAACTGTTCACTATTGATGGGAAAGTATGCAAGCGGACTGGATAGCTTAGCCCCGTAGTCAGCTTCGACACTGTATTCAAGGGGTCCCGGGCTCAAGTCCCAGTCAGGCTGCATATTTAAAGTGTGTCTTTACACAATGTTTGTATAACGCTTATGACGTCATGTCAATTAATATGCACAGATGTGCTATACCATATTTACGGAGTGGGAAAATTGCACCGGTGTGTGAAAAGCATTATAACTTATCACACACTAAGTGCCGATTTTGTCATTAGCCATTATACAAACATAGTGTAAAGACATGCTAAATAGGCGCGTCAAAGAAAAATGACTCTGATTTCCACTTTAAACAGTCTTTATTTTTAGTAATGTGTTAAATAGAATATTATATTAAATTGTGTATGTTCATTACCTGAATTTATTGCACTCATTGAATAAAGTAAATATTATGCTCACCAGCTAGAGTCGCATAATATAATTTATTCAACTCGTGCAATAAATTCAGCATTGAACTTACACTCATTCAATATCCTCTTAAGCGCACGTCAATAATTTCATTTTAAGCGATATGAAAAATAATTTCTGTTGCGCTGTCTTTGTAAATCCAATAACTTTACATCACAACGGTTTCCTTATTTTCCTCATTTTTTACTCTCGACTGAATTTCAAGACCAAAAATAGAATTGCGTTCTAAATATTTATATATACTCAAATATAGTAATGCCCTAGAAATTTTTACCTTTTTTTGTGATTTCACTGGATTTCAGTAGACTGTTTATTTCTACTTTCACTTTCGTTTGAGAAGATTTTACTGGCGACAAGACAAGATAAATCATGCGGTGTCCTAATGAAACATACAGGACATCAACTTAAATCTACGTATTGTGCCAGCAATTTAATCATTCTGATTCTGGAAGCTTTTCCCTTAATGTTATCCATTTCCCTTAATGTTATCCGTGGTAGAATCATGTGGCTGTGTTTTTAATCTGTTTTCGTGACTTCTGTCAAAATAGTTTATTCCTTTATTTTACACTCAAGATTATATAGTTCGATTGTTTATGATGCAGCCTCACTTAATATATAGATATGCCTCATAAATCCATCTGAATTTAATTGTTAGCACTGTATATTTATAAAAATTTGCAATGCATACAATGTAATTCAATGTCGGAAGTGGCTAGCCGTACGGGCCTTCCAAAAGTTCTAGCCGTACGTGAGTCACGTACGACTAGCCTGGACACACTGTATTGGCTAGCCGTACGGCACTTTTCAAAAATATATGGAAGTCGAAAATGCATATGTTATTTTGTGTCTTTAAACAACGATTTTAATCAAATCTCCGCATTTGTCCTAGTTTGTTCACTTTAATAAAGATGCTCCGCAATTAAGTACATGGATCGAATAAATAATGATCGGAGGGGAATAAATAAATAAATTAAAAGAATATTAGAAAAAACGGTGAAGAGGAAAAATAATTTAATAATGCAAACTTTCCTTAATGATGGACGATGGACAAACTTCTACATACCGACGGTAATTGACGCAATTATCAGAGCCCAACAACAATTATTTTCGGTTTTTTTGTTTGTTTTTTTTTTTTGTTTGTTTTTTTTCAATTTAAAAATTAAACTTAATGAGACAAAAAAGGATTATTATCAAAATTTTGTAAACTATTTCAATTGATGTTATTTAACTGCAACCAAACACTATTTTTTTCTCGACGTCTTGAGATGACAAAGTACATTCTTTACTTTAGTCAACGCGTCGATTAATCTCTAAAAAGTAAACATTCTTGACTAAAATCCTCGCTTTAAGTCATAATTAACATATGCGCTTTCGCCTTCCATATATTTTTGAAAAGTGCCGTACGGCTAGCCGAAACCGTGTGTCCTGGCTAGTCGTACTAGCCGTACGGGCCCGTACGGCTAGCCACTTCCTTCAATGTCGGTCATGTTGGACTATTACGTAGAGATTACTTAGTGAATGCAAGGGATAGTTCTTTATTTGATTGCGCATAAAAAGGAACACGTTATCCTAACTATTTTACTTTCGATATTAGCGCACGATAGCTTATAAATATTTCTAAAAATCATTTGTTGAGGCTGTGACAAAAATTAATGTCGGTGCTAGGTTGAGTGCATTTCAGTTCTTACATAAACTCGTTTAAAATAGATTTCTAGCTACCATATATACGAGAAAACAGGATATATGATAATCAAAATTTATCACTAAACGATCTACATGTAGCTAAAGTTGTTAAAAACTTAAAATGATTACGATATTTTAAAAAAGGTTTAGAAACGTTTTCATTTTGCGTGCGTTTTAAATAGCGTGCGTATATCGTTTAGCCTATTTCGTTTAGCGTATATCCTTTTTGCGTGCGTCTGCGTATTTCGTTTCGTTTTGCGTGCGTATAACGTGCGTTCGTATAGCGTGTAACGTGCGTTCGTATAGCGTGTAACGTGCGTTTTGCGTGTAAACTGACACGTTCACCCTACTGTAAAACAAACAGGACGGTTGTCGTTAAGCTTAATGTCGTCCTCACATTGTTTTTAAGGTGAATAGTAAATAATGATTATTTTTCTTTCAGAAAAAAATGATTGCACCGTATCACATATAAAATTAAAACTTTATGGCTCATTTGTATAGAAATAAAGACACAAAGGTATAATTATGAAGGACATTTTAATATAATTCCACAACAATTTCAAATTGTTATTTTGACGCGTTCTATTATCATGTTCATTTAGCGAACTTTTTTGAATTAGTTTTGTATATTAAAAACGCTCGTATAAAGTACTAGATAGATACGGTACTAAAAATACATAAATTAGATATGCAATGATTATATTTACTATTCCTTTATTGTGAACGTTTGAATAATTCACTACATTCGTGTACTACTCGTGTGTATTTAAAGTTTACTACATAATAATAGTACTTATATCCATCATTGTTCAACTACAGAGAACTAAACGCCTTGCAAGAATTAGCTGTATAAAGGATATATGTAGTAAGGAAACGTTTAAGGTAGAACGCACACTTTGCGAAGTTTCAAGTAGCGTTTTGAAAATTGGCATGCAACAAGTTGACCATATTTCTGATTAGATTCCGTTATTTTATTCAAATAGTTTCAGCCAATTTTTGTACACACAACGTCAAAGTTGACCATTAAGGCCCGTTTTTGATCACGACATCGCAGCGTATACTTGGCAATTGTCACGGGTATCACATGTTTTCTATTTGATTTTCAACATAGAATGAAACATGATCTAAGATATAACATTACACAGTGTTTTGTTTATTAAACAAGTTATTTTCCCAGCTTTCAAATTGGTTGCAAAATCTGTCATGAACTGAATACGTATATTAATTAATAAACAACTTTGTACTTACGATGTATATTCATTTTACCGTTTCAGGTTTATAAATAAATGTAATTGCTTTATTTTGACATTATTTATTCACGACTAGGAATAAAGTGTGGATAAACTTATTATGTTAATAAACACTACACGCAGTCAAGCTGGTTTTCTGTGTCAGTGATGAGGTTAGAACAAACACGTCAAGTGTCACATTTGTAAATTTAGATAACAATACACCAAAAATCATTCAATCAAAATAAACTAAAGTTCCTTAAGTACCACATTAAAGATTTAAAATAGACATGTTCAACGCCGTGTAGACACATCGGATAATATTCAAATTTTCACAAATTTATGTGTGACAATCAAAGTAAATGTGCTCAAGACACTCTTAGATATGTCCATGAATATGCAAATGAGTGTGCCGATTTCATAGTAGATATCAAATGATGCATTATTTTCTATTGAAGTTTGGAACTTTTTATTATACCCGACTTTGCTAAATAGAAGTTTGGTCGATCATTTGAGTTTACCGTTCTACACATGCCTACTTGAAGGCGAAACGCGCAAAAATGCCATTGTCGTTACTTCGCCTTTCGCGCAACGGGGCGAAATCACGACAACACAAAAATCTGCCGTATGTTTGTTATTTCAACCTTCGCGTTTCAAAGCGAAGACACGAAGACACGACAAACAAAGGGCGCGGACACGAAATATTTCACCCCGCCGACACGAAAGCTTAAACAATGAAATGTTCGTCCCTTCGCGTGTTAAAGTTTCGTTATTTCGTCTAGAATGGTTCGTGTTTTGGTGTCTTCGCCCCGAAAGGCCAAAGTCAAAATAACGACAAATAGGTATGTTTTCATGTCTTCGCCTTTTGACTTTCGGGGCGAAGACATCAACACACGAATTGGCAGAAATCAGCCACCATAGATATTAGACATATAACATATAACAACCACCTTTTACGCTCACAATGGTTTTATACTTCACCATAATTCAGTAAAGGAATGATACTTGTACGTGTAACCCTAATAACTATCAAAATGCGCTACATTCAACAGATTTATGTGTCTCATTTAACCCTTGTCTCATGTATCAATTTTAAATACTGCTTTGATAAAATAGCAAATGGATAAATAAGAAAATCGCCTACACTGTTATGTATCTCCTAAGGGAAAAATCATTATTAAAAAAGCTTTTAGATTTATTAAAATATATAAATCGTTAATATTATGACTGATTCTAGCAGTATCTCATATATAAGATGGTTGTAAAAATTCAGATACATAATAATATGTCATTGTTTTTTTCTTTTTTCTCTCTTTTTTGTAGAAAAATGTTTTTTGTGTGTTTTTTAGAAGTATGCTTCAAGAAGAAACATACATGTATATTGATTCCAATAAATTCTTTATGAATGTTGCCTTAGCAATAAAAACAAATAATTTAACTTTGTACCTTTCGCACGTATAAAATATTTTTGTCTATCACTATCACATACACCGTTATATTTACATAATACATTTTTTTTTAAGTTTTTCATTTCCCGGACACATTTTAAAAATGAACGGAAGCAAATAACAAGGGACATTTTGGTACATGTAGGCAAACATCATACGGAAATGTCTTATGTCCTGTAACAGAACAAAGCATAAATTCCAGAGCTCTTGTTTGTCATAGCTGAGGGAATATATGGTGCTATAAACAGATATATCACTGTCAAATAAAACATGGTTTTATATCATATGCTATATGTTGTATTCGCTGATATTAGAATGGACGATTCCAAATAGTCCCTGAATTATTATATTACGCTTTGAGACACGTGGGCTGGAATTTGATATATCTGTTTAATATCGACACCAGAAGTACAGTTTGCATATTCTGCTATATTAATACACATGTACTTCAGTAGTATATTTGTAGCAGTTTATAGTTTCAAAAGAAACATTTGATATTTGATATTAAAGAATGTGTATTTTAAATTACTACCTATGTAATTATCGATATAGATTAAAATATAGCAATATATGATATACTTATTGTATTTTTGTTCTGAGAAGGACAATTATACGTGGATACGCATTATTTTTCTTTGACTAGTCAAGTGGCAGTGTGGCCGAATGGTTAATCATTTGGCCGCGATGGTTTCCATCCCGTCGGGGGCAAGCGGGTGTTTCCGTGAGCAAGGAACCTAATCGGTTCGAGTGTTTCAATAAGCTTATAGCTTCAAACAAAATCGAACTAAAATTAACTTGTATAAACTTACTAGTAAGAAAAAATGTATAATTAAGTTCTGGAGTCTTAATATTACCCTGACACTTTTAAGTGTATTCAATTTCCATCATTAAAATAAATTATCTTTTGACTTTATGAGAATAAACTTGCTTAATTGCAATTTGAATTTTTATATCAGCATAGCGTCTTCTTTAGTTAAAATTTGATATATTGTGATATTATATAATTATTAATCAAAACAACATGTCGGATATTATCATAAAAATATTTAGAAAATAATCCATTTTGTATTATGAAGCTTATAAACTGCTACGATATAATAACCTATGTTTTCTCATGTTGTCATAACATTTTATACTTATTCCAATATATTTAGCAACACTGGGACGTAATAAATGACAATTTAGGTTCATATCGATAGTTTTATTACACATGTTCCTTTAACAAACATACTTACATATTCATGTTTATTTTCGACATGATTTATAAAAAAACTGTATGTAAAAGTTAAATGTTGTATAGCAAACAAAGAAAGTGATTGACATATTGCAAACAACTTTAAATTTACAAAAAATATCGAACAATAGGTCAGAATATGCAAATATATACCTTACTGCGTAAGTCACGTAATAGAAAAATGACGATAAACCATAAAATCAAACACTCATTATTTGAAAATATCATGTAAATTATTTCTTGAATTGTGAATATAATGTTTGTCTTAAAATATTAAAACATTTGATTGGTTGATGACTTGAAATATGTTGTCTCATCTGGAGGTGTGCAGGTTTAATGTTATTTCCAAAAATATATTCGGATAATTACGCGAAGTTCATAAAGTATGTTGTCATGCCTACATATTAATGCTATTTAACTCCTGTCCAGACTAATCGCATTTACTTTAATGAGAAATTACTTGCATGATTATTGTATTATCAAAACCAGCTTAGTAATAAAATTGTTGTTGATACCTTCTTATATGTCGGTTACAAAAAAAAATATGTAGCCATGTTAGATTATATATTATTTTACGCACGATTCATAATAATATATGGCTTAATTCTAACACGCTTCACACTATATCATTATCCAACAGACAATAAATGATACAAAATATAAAAAAAGACTTGAAGTCATATATGACGTCAATAAACCAAACTATGCCAGGAAAATATTTCTACGCTCAATGTAGCTCAACATATCTTTATCAATTCTCTTTTTTAGAACATGTTACATTGTAAATAGATTTTGTACTGCATTGCAGTGTAATAATGAAGGGTTTTGTCGTTCAAATGCTGCGTAATCAATTCTCAGGACTATTAGCCTTCGTGATTATATTCTTGAGTATCTGAACTCACACTATACATTATTCTTCCTAATTGAAATCTATTTCCTAATTATCAGCTACAAATAATAACTTGTTTTGCTTTAGTTGCCATAGCGTTCAATACTCGCAATTTTATAAATAACAGCATTATAATGAAATAAACGATGCAAATATCCGTAAACCAACAAAGTTTATGAAAACACGTTTCGCTTTTAATTATAAAGCTTTTTTTTAAAATGATATGATAAATAGCAAAATAAATGACGTAAACGTACATAACAGATGTCTACGTTAAATAACGCGTATTCATCGCGTAAAAGAAACATTATATATTAAAATAAGTAGTCATTTATTGTTTTATACATTAACACATGTAAATGTGTTTAATATATTGACGTAATTATTTTGGCAAGCACATATAACTTTCAAAAGATAAACATAATAATAACTGGATCACAAGATATATATGCATTTTTACAGAGAAACTAGGCTAGTAAATTGATTCAAAAATGTAAAAATAACAGTAATATGTACTTAATGTGTGAAAGTATGTAATTTCGAAACATTTAATCACACATGTATCACACATTTTTATCCTCATCTTTACCCATGGGGTATTAAAAGACACAACTAAGATGACGAATTAGGTGTGATTGTCATAAGGTATTGATATTGTTGAATGTCATATGATCTTAAACATCATGCAAAGTATCTTCCCTGTCGTTTTAAAAGTTCAGCGTTATTTTAATCACGAAACCATTGTTATGAGCACGTTGGGATTAATTTTTTGTCACGGAATCGCGATGTTATAAATAACATTTATACTTTATTGGAAATGTGCCGTTTTAACAATTTGAAAAAGTTCCTTATTTGAAAGTTAATATATATATATATTATGCTATAAAGACCACTTTGGGCGACGCTGTCTTGCAAAAATGGATAAATGAATAAAAAACAACAAACTTTCTTAATAAATTTTTGTACAGCTTTAATTAACTCATTTGATGATCCACTTTATTTTGTATCTGATTTGTCAATACGATTGTCAATATATTTAAACGGAATAGAGAAAGACAGAACAAAATAAGATCGCCAAAAACGACAAAATTGGAAGTGTTGCCGGCTCAAAGACTGTTCATGAACGGTTGCGGCAATTACAAGCTTCCGTTTCACCCACTTACACCGCCTAAAGCAGAATTAAACACGTACTAATGAAAAATGGTGTAATTGTGCATTAGGTTACATCCGCTGAAGTGTTCATGGTTCACCATACGTTCATTTGAATCTTCATTAAAATACACCAGTATAATCCTTTCAATACTGATATCTATTTGAACATTGTGACATACACTCATATTTAAATTATAACACATTATAGTTTGCTAATTGTAAGTTTATTTCAACCCAGTTAAAGTTAAAAGCGTTCGAAGGCTTTTTTTGTTATTTTGCACAACATAAGTGCTTATTCTGTAGAACAATTTGAGGGAATGACATACAAATAAATTAAATTTGTTATATATTAGGTGCTTGCCTTGTGTCCTGTCTTGTTTTTGGTCGTGTGGGAGTTGCGTTCATTGAACGCCGCCTTTTCTTGCTGATCTTGGTTATCGTATGCTATTATTATAGTCTACTTCAAACATATCTGAGGATGGTCTCCGATATGAAATTATTTTTGTATTGCTTTGTAGATTTGACCTGATTTGACGCATGCGAGACTAACAGGCTATAAATCATTTGATTATGTTCGTCATACTAGGGGCAAGGAACTACAGTTGGTGCCTGCTTATGTTTCATACTGACACATGGTTTAAATCTACCATTTATGTCCCAATTAGCCTTCAAAATATTGCTTCTATTTTTCAAAAGCTTTTTTTTTTTTTGAAGTATTGCATAATCACCTGGTGTTATGTAATTTCCTTTGATAAGCTTCAAATAAATCCGCCAATGAATCAACAATTCCCTGTAGCCCGGTTTCAGCATTAGATGAATATCTATCAATCACAATTTTGCAACGTTAATTGAAGGACATATTTTCTTCTTTCTTAATATATGTTAAATCTTTAAATAATGACATTTCATTTACTCTACAATAAGAATTCTTTATACTTACTAGGGGCTCTATATACTTACAGTCACCCCACTCGGTCAATATTATAACTGAAAAGGGTACACGCAGGGGTTTTGTAAAAGTGTATTGATGTCTGATCTGCTTTTAAGCAGTTAGACCCACTTTTAATTCGCCATATTCAGTTATACATTGAATTTTACAGAACGAAGGTAAAATAGCACAATTGCCTTAAAATGATTTAATTTAGTTTTAAAAAAAACTATAGCGTTGTCTCGAGGTATTTTCGGAAATTACGAACTTATAATGTGTTGACTTAATGCTTATTAATACATATCTGATAGTAAATAATTTATTCTCAAAATTGTGAATTGCACACAAGAGATAAAAGAAATTATTTTATATGAAATACATTGTACGCCTATATATATTGCATTGTTAAACGTTTTATATTATGCATATATGTTTAATATATGATTTTATCCGTTTGATGTGAGCGATAATACATCAAGTGTAAAAAAGCACAAAGAAAAAAACGTCAATAGATTAGTAGGCGTGTATCTTTATATCAAAAGTTATTTTTTGTTTAAATACTAAAATGACTTAAACATCTGAGTGAGTCTCCTTTTCAGAAGGTTATGGTAATAAATAATTATCTGTATATTATCTGGAAAGTGTTTGCCACCTTGTTAGATCTACACCAATAATCAAGAAAATCATTTTATATTTTCAATGAGATCAAATGATTTTAAACTATGTTAAGGAAATAATTGGTGAGCATGTTATATAAGAATCAATACATTACATGTTCTATGACACCAAAGTGTATCAATCATAAAGTATTGATTTGCCTTTGTTATTGTGGCTTAAATGAAAATGTTCAAATTGATTAAGCAAAGGATTAATCAAAAAAGGTGTATGCAATAAAATGTATAAAAAAGACTTAAAGTAAAGCTGGATTTGTTAGCATGAACAATACTCGGATTTGCATTCAGGATAAAATTGTTAGCAATCGCGTCCTGGAAAATCAGTATATATCGTTAAGTAATACAATGACGGTTTCTATCAATTGATATTCATAAAATAAACAACTACGACCATTTTTGTCTATTAAAATCTTCTTAAGATTACCACAGTTTAATGTTTAAAGAAAAAAAGAGTTTACCTAATTGTATATATTTTTAATTATTAAATAAATAGCAGATCTGATAAATTGACGTATAATTTTGTAAAATTAAATAATGAATTTAGCCAGTTTACAACAAATACATAGTAAAAATCAATTAAAATGACTCCATTGAGGTTTTGGAAAGAGACAAGAAATATCTGTTCAAGACTGGTGTGTCATTTGATGTTTGTCTGGAGCAAACTTTCAGATAATTTTTGTTTTCGCAGAATATTGTTTTTGAACCAAATGACAAAAACATAAATAAATAAAAAAGTTATTATTGTATATGTAACAATTATTATACATCTCGTTTGAAACAAATAGTATGTCTTGTATTTTATATCCTGTACGGTGGAATCACTCACATATCTTATGCATGTGTATCTAGTATATTAAGCGAATCGAGACCGAGTATTGTCTATTTAATACAGATGTAAAATACTGTCACAATGTATCTATGCCAGCAAAGGAAACAAAGATGTGAAATTTCAACATTACATTCGAATGTTACAAGATAAGAAGCATATCATATTTCATACAAAAATACAACATACGATTAAGCATTTGTCAATCTCAGTTGTTTGTCACATTCCTGCCGGATGTCCCCTTTACAATTAACAAAAAAATGTATTTTGTGAAACAAGAAGAACATGAGTGGTTGAACATGCATGTATTTTTGTATTGGTTACATAGTAACCGACCATTTAAGCATGAAAATTCTATAAATGAATACAAACGTTAAAATGTTGTCTTTTTCTTTTTACTAAGTTATGTTATTTTTTCACATGTCTCCAAATTCACGCAATATGAAGATATTTTTACAAGGCATCAGGGTAAAAAGTACAATTGATTCTTTTTCCATGCATAATATCGTAATAATCATCACATTTTAATTGACATACAGTCAAATATAGTTACATTTATAACAGAGAATCAAGATGATAATGGTGCCATTCGATGGATTTTTACTGGTGTATGACTCTTTCAACCATGACAGACGACTTGCGTTGAATGTCCGTCGTCCATCCACATTTGTTCGTTAATACTCTAGCGGTCACATTTTTGCCGCAATCATCCGCAAACTTTGACAGGATGCTTGTCTAGGTTATTGCTCAAAGATGTTTGAACATGGGTTATCTTGGATGAAAAACTAGGTCACAGGAGCAAAAAAATAGAAAAAATGTTGTTAACACTATAGTGGCTACTGTTTTGATCAAAATATCCTGGAAATTGGTCTGAAGGTATGCTTTGTCGATTTCTAGGTCAAGTTTTTATATGGGTCACCTGGTAAAATTTATTAACACTCTAGTGGTCACATTTTTAACTCAAATGTCAACAAACTTGGTCAGGATGCTTGTCTAGGTAATTTTTGGATGAGTTCCTAACATAGGTCATCTCGGATGAAAAACTAGGTCACAGGAGCTAAAAATAGAAAAATATTGTTACCACTATTTTGGCTTCTGTTTTTTATCCAAATATCTTGGAAATTGGTCTGAAAATTTGTTTTTATGATTTATAGTTCAAGTCTAAATATGGGTCACATTTGGTCAAAAACTAGGTCACACTGCTCAAATATGGAAAATCTTTGTAAACAGTAGTAGTCACATTTTTGACTCCACTGTCATGAAACTTTGTCAGATGCTTGTCTGGGTAATTGCTCAGATGAGTCTGATGGGTTAGGTGAGCGATCTAGGGCCATCTTTGCCCCCTTGTTTAATTTGTTTATAAATTATCACATAAACTGTCTTAAGTAGATGTTTGTTGCAAGGATACAGGGGTATGTCAATGTTATAAAATAATTATGTAAAAAAACATCCTCAATATTGAAAGGGATATTTAGGCAAAATAATGACAAAAATATATAAATAATCTTATGTACTCAAATCAGGCTAAAATGACATTTCTTGAAGTTTCAACATGAATTACTGTTTGAATTCTATATATTTTGGGTTTGAACCGTAAATATATCTATATATGTTGAACAAAATTTAGACGCCAATACAATCACCAAATAGTTTTAAAACAAGTAAGGTGACCTGAACAAACCTTTTAAGTTACAATAACAGATATTTTGGATATTGTATGATTGAAATAAGTCTATGTCATTCATTTGAAATGTTCTTTAACGTTTCCAGAGTTCACTTTGACAAATATTGCGAAATCATAGCGCTCTAACCTGACCCACGCGGTTCAAGTTAGGAAACCACCATTTTGTTCTTCAAATCGAGAAAAGTTATGTTCCATTGACTGCCTAATATATTCATTTTGAGGGCATTTACAGAATAATGAATGAAAAATTCAAAACTAAGAAATGAAAATTTTGCCTGTGTCTCCCTTTAAATGTGTCCATATTTCCCAAACGTCGTACTATGTGTTGTATGTGTCAGCAACATGCGATGTACCAGGAGGTTGCGCTTTTATTACATGATGAAATTTTAGCAGGAAACATATTTTTGATTCCTTCATATATAAAAAACGGTTCTGATGACATAATTATATCTATAAGTCTTTTAAACCGCGAATTATTACCGATATGTATGTCACTCACTTTTAAATTGTACTTTTCTCTGAATATATAAAGTTCGTCAAGTGATTTTTCAAACAGTGTCTCGCATTTCTTTAAATAAATTTTTATATAAAAAGCCCTTCTGTTTATGACTGTGAATGTGTCAAATTCACAAATGAAATATCAAAGTCAGATCGGATTCGCTAGACGCCTTTATGCTAATATATTAGTTGTTAACAGCATCTATCCTTGACGGTTTATGGAAGAAGTTATACACTCAAATGTACAATTTACATGTAGGATGTCTAAGTTCAAAAACGGCGGTTGTATATAAACAGCGAACTTGTAAAGAATAAACTCAGATATTAGTGGAGATGTTGTTTCTAAAAAGTTTGTTAAAATAAATTGATCCATAATTGAAGGTCAATATTTGTGTTGAAAGTATTTAGTATCATCGACATATGTTGTTTACCTTGCCTTTGTTTAATTTAAATAACATTTCTGCCAAATAGCTTCAATTTCCCACTATCATCGATTTAAAAGATACAGAGCGGACACGAGTGTGGCATTGGCATTAGCCTGAGGACGGCCAGGTCTACGCTCTTTGATTTCTGCCAAGCATTTTTAATTTCCTTTCATCGGTTCAAAAGATGCAGACACGAAATTGTTAATAGACAGACGGACTGCCAGGTTGGAAACAATTTATCCCAACTTATTTTTTTTTTGGCGAGCATATTTGGTGAGAAAATTCAAACATGCAATTAAACCGAGTTTACAATCACCATAGACATGTGCTGTTAACATTGTTTGATTCACAAATCCGATTTTTTGGCATTAAAGATAAGCTGCAGGTACAAGTATTGTATTTTTACAGTAGCAAAATATTATCGGTCTCAGACTAAAACTATAGAAAAAAAACATACATATTTGCGTTTAATTTGTTGAATAATTGCCCTTTTGTAAATTCTAAATTAAGTATTATTTGGTTTATTTATGACTTAAATGTGACTGTTTTATTGTAACTTAATTGGAACATCGTGATCCTGGGATGACACTCTCACTTAGGACGTGCGAGGTCGGGGTTCAAATCAAATAGGTCTATAACAGTTTTCTGCACATTCTTTTAAATTAAATGATTGTTCCCACACCGTCAACATTAAGATTTTTTTTAAATATACTGTTTTAGAGATAACATGGAAATTGTAAAATTCGGAGCATAAGACCGCGTCTAATTATTCATTTATGACCAAATATCAGACTATTAATTTTTGTTCAAATTACATAATTATGATATGGTTTTCTTCACTTTTTGCAAGACGGAACCATTTATTAATACACTTACTATACACTTTCTCAAAGACCTAGTCATTACGTAAACGGAATAACTTTTGCTCAGACTGTCATAAATCGTGTCAAACAGATTCCCTCTAGAACCAGCAAATGTCGGACACAGCGGGATAGTTAGTGTTTTAGTAACAATTTTTACTAAATCTTCAGTTATGATGCAACAAAAATTAATTTTTCTAATATTTAAATATCAGTGAACTTTGTTTAAGACATGCACAATGTTTTATTACAATATCAGCATAATAATAATAACAGGTTTAAAATGAACATAACACAAATGTTCGTTTTAAAACCCTTTAAAACCCTTTATCTAGATGACATACAAAGTTATTATATTGATTCTCGATAACATTAAGATTTTGTTATTACTCATTACTATTAATATTTGTTATGCTGACTTTGATACTAAAGTTTGAACAAAGATATGCCTACCACACGACTTACTTCAACAGATACGTATACACTTGTCTGGATCTGTTAATGCTACACATGGCGCCGATTTAACCGTTGTGAAGATTATTTCACCCACACACAAAGAGGAAATAATACTTTGGTGTTCGTTTAGATTGATTGTTCCGATTTCCTTTGGCTTTTGTGTTTTAAAAAGGAGCTTTGAATTATTGTAACGCTTTATAGTTGCATCGCTTCATAAAAAAAGATGTAATTAACCCCGCCGCTCAACTGGTACACCTTTATCAACTACCGTGTTATCATGCTTTAAACATTACAGTAAGCATTTACATAAGCTAAGCATTAATTTTGAGCTGTTTTTATTCATTTATACCTGATATTCTAATGGTTTAGTATAATACTTGATTGTTATTGTGGGCACTCTATTATGTTGTGATGTTCTATTTTGTTCTAAGAATAGAACGATAATGGAATTAAGGTTAACTGTACTGAATTAATCATTTATAATGATAAACATGTTTTACATCAAAATAGTAACACATTACAAGAATAACAACAGCAACCCTAAAAAGAGCGAAAATAATTGTTATATATTATTTTATTGGCAAATCGTATACAGCCGTATAATATCTTTGAGTTTATACGGAAAATATTCTATATTGATTGAGCATACTGTTTCTATTTTTGTGTTTTCCTTATGTTTTTATCATAAATTATGTAAGTTGTATTTAAGTTTTTCTTTTAGTATTTTCTTGTATATACACGGTGATATGTCTCGTTTACAATGCTGGAGTCAATCCTAGTAATTTCTGTACATAGTTAGGTATACATGTATTATCAGCCATGAGCAGACATGCATTACTAGTACTGTTACTGCAGAACATACTGCACACATTTTACAAGAGCTCATACTTATGCTAAATTACAGACAGAAAATGTTGTTATTATATGTACTGGTACTGTATTACAGTCCTCATAAAGGGAATGACAATGTTGAAAAAAGTGTTAACATCAAATATTGAAAAAGATAACTCTTACTCGTCTAGCCTAAGTAAATACTCTTGAAAGCGGAGGTTTATGTCTTTGATGCTTTCTTGGCTCCAGCGAATTCTATTAAATACTCTCGTAATCATTTTATTCCAGACTAAGTACTTGCATTTCTGCTAATGAAGACTGCAATGAAAATTCCTTCTTTTAATATTTTATCCATATACATATAATTATGAAAAAGTACCGCACTTATTTTGTTTATATTCGAAACAGGCAGATTTATGTTTTTAAGCAACAATCAGGAAATGTTTTAAACATACATTCACCTCTGAATTTATTGTTTAACCCTCTTCATGTGGCACCTGCTACAAAGTAGCGACGGTATCTAGGGTTCATTTCTCGATCGTCTGTCTGTCTGTCCGTCTGTCTGTCTCAAAACTTTTCCTGACTACTTCTCAAATACTACTTGTGTAATTTCAACCAGTTTTTACAGAAATTATAAGTATCAAATTTAGTTGTGCATATTGTCGGCATTATCTAGTTTAATGATTTTTATCAAAGTAATGGCCCTTTAATTAGTTTTATTTTTAAAGTTTGTCCGGACTACGTCTCTTATACACTTATGCAATTTTTTTTTGAATGAAACTTTACAGACGCAATCATTATCTCAAGTACTTGAGCTTATTATACAGATTTTTGTAGGAAATATTTTTGCTGGGTTATAGACCTTGGATGAAAAAGGCGTTTTTATGCTTTAATTGGCCTGATTACTTATACGCTAACACAAGAGCAACATCATTAAATATTAAAAACAAAGAACTTACATTTACATGAATTATTGAGTGGTGGTGACCTGTAGATTGTATCTTAGGTTAATCACGATTATATTTGTTGAATTACATGTATGCACTTGTACTTGAGGTTCCAATCAATTCTGTATAGTTTCTCTCAAATTGCATCAGTAGTATAATAGAAATAGTCAGGACAACACATCAGTGTGTTATTTGTTTTTTATATTAAACAATACATTATTTATTTTTACTAACATTTCAGCAGTTAATATTATAGTTTGACAATCATAGTAAAGTAATAAGATTTGGAATGCATGTATTGTTACGGTAAGTGTAGCATTTCAGATGATTTTTCAGGTGACTGTTTACCCAGGTAAGCACTAATCGGCATATCTCGGCTATTATTCATAATACATTTGTAACATCTGAAGTACTACGGAAACCACGTTGTTTTAGATGTAAACAAAAGCAGACAGTGCAAGACTTGATAATGTATAAATAATGTATATTTTGACAGCCAAAGGAAAATCAAGTCTATTTCAGTAAAATTATCATTTAAAAATATGTCTGATAAAAAAAGTAGTGCATGAATGGTTAATGTAAAGATACTCTTTGAAATACCTGGACATAAAAAAAATCTACAAGACTTACAAAGTCAATCGAAATGTACACTTCAGTACACTATTGTACGGTTTTGAAGAAATGGTATCACTTCTGTCTGTTTGATAGAGGTTAATTTCTAAATAATCAACAACATAATATTAATTTTAATTAGAATTATCTTTAAAACGTTTGAGTGTATATTATATAGGCATTTTAACAAACACTTTGTTATGCATTATTGTCGGACATTCTTTAGATTTAATACACAGTTTTAACTATGAGAGTTCATCGTTTGTAAGTAGTTGTTTCATTGTTTTAAGCTGCTTAAAACATGCCTTTAAATGCTCTTACAGTAACTTTGCTAATAATCTAAGAATATTTCGCTAAATGAAAATAAAATAAATATTTCTACATAGTCCGAATCGAAGATTATACGCATAAACGACACATTTGAAAATGTTCGGTTTTATTAAGTTCTTTGCAAAACGCGGAAACGTTTTCTGTGTAAAATAAGGGACCTTAAATGAAGCCTAAATATCACAGTTTTTAATTAATCCATGCTCGTTTAGAAATCGTCCAACATTAAACATACAGTTTCCTGATCTGAATAGCTTTGCAAACGACAAAAAGAATAAAAATCAAATATATCTTATAAGGCTTGTACATGTAACTACTTAACAACAACGTTTAAATTTCTGGTTATTTTAGGTTTTCCCCTTTATTTATTTTTTTATGTCCAGAAGTAAGGCTTACAATAAATCAATCTTCAAAAACCATGATTTAAGTGTCATATTTTTTAAATTGTCGCCCACCTTTGTGAATAGCAATAAAATGCATATTTTGAAGCAAGAAGTACATTAAGGGATAAACATAATTATGCTTATGTTTTGGTAACACGTGTTAACAGAAATATGCCTTGGTATAAACAAATAATATTGATATATTCTGCTGACATTTTAAAGAAGCACTGGAAAATCCATTCCAACGTAAAGTTTTAAAAAGGAATACACATATTTGAGTACATTTAACATGTTATTTCCTTACTAAGCTAGGTTACTTTTCTAGAGAATACAGATAAAAATGATAATAATATTAAAAAAATAATATTAATAAAAAACATGTGAAAATAATTGTAGAATTGTACGTTTACATGTATTTTGACGAGTTTAAAATAATGCAGTGCGTTTTATTAAATTAACTTAAACACTAGCCTAATGTAGAAAGTAAAACCCTGTATTGGTATATCAGGTTATCTTTTTACCAAGTACGTTCTTTCTAGTTATTTTTATACGCATGAGTATATGTGAGTCATTTACATTATTTGTCATTATTTTTATTAACTATTGTGCATGTCTTTGCGAAAAGTACGCTTTTGGTAAGAGCTAGATTATTTTCCTGTAATGGTGCTGTTATTCTGTTAAGTGTACGTTTCATTATCATCACTGTCAAGTTTTGGCTTCAATTAAGAATTATTTTAGCATTCCGCTTCCCTAGAAAGAAGAAACACCTGGTGAGGTCCACTTCCAAAGATGCAGCAAATCTAGACTGAATTGCAAGTTCATGGAGTGTAGCAAATACATGGAGTGTAGCAAGTTTATGGAGTATTGCAAGTTCATGGTGTGCAAGAAGTCCAAGGAGTGCATCAAGTCCAAGGAGTGCAGTAAGTCCATGTTGTGCAGCAAGTCCATGGAGTGTAGCAGTTTCATAGAGTGCAACAAGTTTATGGAATATAGCAAGTTCATGGAGTGAAGTCCAAAGAGTGCAGCAAGTCAATGGAGTGCCGCAAGTACATGGAGTGTAGCAAATTCATGGAGTGTAGCAAGTTTATGGAGTATTGCAAGTTCATGGAGTGCAACAAGTTCAAGGAGTGCAGCAAGTCCAAGGTGTGCAGTAAGTCCATGTTGTGCAGCAAGTCCATGGAGTGTAGCAGTTTCATAGAGTGCAACAAGTTTATGGAGTATAGCAAGTTCATGGAAGGCAGTCCAAGGAGTGCAGCAAGTCCAAGGAGTGCAGTAAGTCCATGTTGTGCAGCAAGTCCATGGAGTGTAGCAGTTTCATAGAGTGCAACAAGTTTATGGAGTATAGCAATGTCATGGAGTGAAGTCCAAAGAGTGCAGCAAGTCCAAGGAGTGCAGCAAGTGCATGGAGTGTAGCAAATTCATGGAGTGTAGCAGTTTCATAGAGTACATGAAGTTCATGGTGTGCATCAAGTTCATTGAGTGCCGCAAATGACATTTATAATAGGAAAATAATGATAATGGTTTGATTTCATCTAAATTATGACTGTATGACTCGTGCCACTATAAATTGTAATGTCTACTTCTGTTGTTTATGTTTAAGATGTGCATTAAATTCTGTATAATTGTCTTTAGCATACGTGTGGTGTTGCAATGATGTAGTATGTAAAATACATCAGAAATATTGACTTCTTTTATCAACCATCCACATTCACATATTCACCGAATATTTGTCTACAACTTACATTCGTCAATACCATATGTTATACCATTGATATACCAAGAGATAGCGACGTCGTAATCGTTTATAACAAGATCAGAAAAAAAATTTAAAACCAGATTTATTTTCAGGGAAAATACTTTCGATTCTATAGCAGTCAAAAGGCTCCTAGATTATAATTATGCTCATATTTTGAAACGATATTTTACTAAATACGTAATATACTTTATTTATTGTCCTCATATTCTCTGAACAAAATAGTTCATCAAGTGTATTTTCAAGCGGCGTCCCGCAATTTGTTTTATGATATTATAAATTAAGCCCTTTTGGTAACTACTGTGTAATATTTACAAAGAAAATACCAGTCAAATCGGTTTTACCAGACGCGTCTGAAGTTAATTTCATTCATCGTTCAAACACTTTAGTTGTTGGTGGTTTTTTTTATCCTTGACTGTGTTTGGAAAAATTGTAGAATATATTATATATTGGTAACTTCAAAAGCAATGATTGAATGTAAAGAACTAACCGATAAATAAAAAAAAAAACATTTGTGAAATTGTAGGTCTAGAACTGTTTTAAATTTGTTAAAATGATTTGGTTCATAATTGTAGGTCTGTAATACCATTGATAAAAAAAGTCTGATAGAACATGTATTTAGCGTAAATATGACGCACAATTAGGTAATATGGCACCAAAACAAGAACGATGGCTTTTGGCTAAGCTCAGGTGTAACACAGTTTGAACAACAACATGGGGTCCAAATCGTCTTACATCCTGAAAGACTCAAGTCGCCTCTAACGATCACAAAGAGCTGAACGGTTGATGTAATTTGATGCCTTAAACACTTAAAGACAACCCATAAACCACATGGAGGATGTCGAAAGTGCAATTGCAAAACTTTCCCGGATTTGATAATCGTCAGCTTGATTCTTGATAACGCATTTCTTTCCCTTATTATCTTTATCCACTGTGCATCGAAAACACAGCTCTTGTGATAATTAACTTATTGATGTGACAAGTTATTTATAATAATTTAGTAACAGAGGTTAAGGTCATACATCTGTTAAGTTCTCTACTTTATCTTAATTACGATGAGCACATCAGGGTTTCCTCACTTGTCACAAAATCAGGATGTTAAGAAATTATTTAAAAAAAACAACAACATTGGAATTGTTTATCCTTACACTTTTTAAAATTTCGTGACATATGTCATTCAAAATGTCAATTATTTTGTGTTAGAGTATCTTTGCTTTAGCGATTTTGTTCGTGAAAGATAAAAACGTTTACTAACAGAATAAGCTAAGTACAGTCTTTGGTAAAATCAGCAGGTAAAAGTAAAATTATTCTTAATGTTTAAACATGTTTGGCACCTGCTGAATCATCATTTAAATCCATATGGCAAATGTTTAATTTTATCATGATATAAATTGAAATATATAAAACTTCATAAATGCTACAGAAAGCTCTTAGATTTTTACTTTTTTAATGTGTATAAGGTATAACCATTTAATTTGTGATATGTCATACTTTATGTTTAGCCACAACAAAACGTGGTTATGTAAACATTAATTAGGAATATACGGACTGATCTACTTCAAAGCTGCCCGCCTCTAGATGATCTAAACTATTTCAATGAAATCAAACTTGAGAAAAAAATTGTACTTAGATTTTAGGAAAAGTAAAAAAAAGATTCAAGATTTAAGAATCATTTAGTTGCCTAGATCAATGAATCTCTGGCGTTTTTAAGTCATAAACCGTTTTGATATAAAAAAAAATCAATGTGACCTTGACGTTTGACCGGGGTTCATTTACTGGTTATGACAAATTTCTATTGCAAGTTATTGCAAAGGAGGCATGAAGAGGTAAATGAACCTATTTGAAACACATAACAAGAAGAAAATTAAATCAAATCAAAATAAACTTACACTAAATATTTAAAAGTTGAAACTGATGTAAGTACACCTTCAAGGTAGCTAGGGTTAAATTCTTAACAATTTAATCAATATTATATTGATAATTTTAAGTTTTGTTCATAAAGAATTAATCAGGAAAGTCTGAGTGAAATAAGTATACACTTAAACAAAAACTTTGTTTCATTAAATAATTCAATTTTAAATAGGTATTACTGACGGAATTCCATTATATTAAACAAACATATACATTTCACAGCCACGAAAATTCATCGTTGATATTATATTTATAAACCCAATTATCTGAAGTGTTATAATTGTTCTTGAACTATCTGTATGCGTCTTTGATAGATCCAAATAAATGTAATATTTCCGTGAAACCCGAATAGGAACTTATAGACAGATGAATGCAAATAAAACAATACATTTGAAAATATTCGTTACCAATTATTTTTATCACGTTATATCAACTAAACACATCAATATTCATATAATATCATATATTAGACAATAATTGAACATCATAAACTAAGGGTACCTGATTAGTTCAGATATTGTTCACGTTATTTTGGACACAATTTAAAACTTGTGTAAAAAAAATCAGTATGTTCTTACGTTAGATAATGACATCTAATTGCAAGAAGTATTGTTAAACAGAATTTTATTTTAGAACTATCCTTTATACTTTATTTCATAATGGCAAGAACTATCCTTTACATTTTAGTTGATAACTATCTAAGAATGACAAGATGACCAAGATGACAAGAACTATCCTTTACATTTTATTTAAGAATGGCCAATGAGATTCCCAGATTTTTTTTTGTAATTATAAAATGACCAATGAAAGCTCTTCTTATATTCAGTTCTTCCCTGTATATTTTACAGGAAGTCAAAATTAAAACAGGCAGGCAGACAGAGGGACGGACGCCAGGGGCACATTATATGTCCGAAATTTTTTCGGGCATGTAAAAAAATATCCCACAAAGAAACAACAACAACAGAAAATACATATTCAAGATGTTGCCCTTATCATCTGAGTGTGTTTTGTTAAGCACGTTTTCCTACAATTCATTTCCGCTTTGCGATTTTATGTAATACATATCAATATTGATAGACGTCTTGGTCAAAAAGTATATTATCTGATTTTATATATAATTGTCCGGTTGTTGCTTCTGTCAAGTGGGAGAAATTATTGTCCCCCGCCTTTTCGAAGAAAAAAGGGGGATATAGAAATAGGCTCCGTCCGTCCGTCTGTCTGTCCGTCCGCACTCACAGGAGAGTAATTATGTGGTTAGAGGGACAATAGGTAACTGTTCTTTCTCTTTGATGTCATTCATTCCGTAATGCTTTTATGTAGCTATTTTCTTTTGTGTGGTTAAAAAGAACAATAGAGAGAACAATAGAGTAGCCACATAATTACTGTCCTGTGAGAACGTCCGTCTGTCCGTCCGTCCGTCCGTCACACTTTCGTGTCCGGTCCATAACTTTGTCATTTATGAAAGGAATTTGAAATAACTTGGTACAAATGTTTATTATAATAAGACAATGTGCCATGCGCAACAACCAGACCCCAACCTCCAGGGTCAAGGTCACACTTGCTCATTCAAGGTCAACATTGTAAATACTTGCCATAATTGTTTACAATAATCAGACAATGTGTCATGCGCAAACACCAGTCACCTACCTTCAAGGTCAAGGTCACACTTGGAGGTCAAATATTAACATAGTCTGTTACAAGGTATATTTGGTGTGCGGTCCATAACTTTGTCATTTATCAAAGGAATTTGAGATAACTTGGCACAAATGTTAGTTATAATAAGACGATGTGTCATGCGCAACAACCAGACCCGTACCTTCATGGTCAAGGTCGTACTTGCTCATTCAAGGTCAACATTGTCTATTTGAGGGTATATGTCGTGTCTGGTCCATAACTTTCTTATCTATGAAGGACATTTGTAAATACTTGCCATAATTGTTCACAATAATCAGATGATGTGTCATGCGCAAAACTCGGTCACCTACCTCCAAGGTCAATGTCACACTTGGAGGTCAAATACTTACATAGTCTGTTACAGGGTATATTTTGTGTCTGGTCTATAACTTGTTCATAGATCAAAGGATTTTGAAAATACTTCGCACAAATAGTCACTATAATATGAGGATGTGTCATGCGCAACACCTGCATCCCTCCGTCCAAGGTCAAGGTCACACTTAGAGGTAAAAAATTAACATAGTCTGTTATAGGGTATATTTTGTGTCGAATCTAGAACTTCTTCATAGTTCAAGGGATTTTGAAATAACTTGGCACAAATAGTCACAATAATAAGCCAATATGTCAGGTACAACACCTGCACCCCTACCTCCTAAGGTCAAGGTCGCACTTAGAGGTCAAAGGTTAACAGAGTCTGTTATTTGGTATATTTTTTGTCCCGTCCATTACTTCTTCATAGATTAAGGGATTTTGAAAATACTTGGCACAAATAGTCACAATGATTAGATGATATGTCATGCGTAACATCTGTGTCCCTACCTCCAAGGTCAAGGTCACACTTAGAGGTCAAAGATTTGCATAGTCTGTTATAGGGTATATTTTGTGTCCAATCTATAACTTCTTCATAGTTCAAGGGATTTTGATAATACTTGGCACAAATAGTCTCAATAATAAGACGTTATGTCATGCACAACACCTGCTCCCCTACCTCCAAGGTCAAGGTCACACTTAGAGGTCAAAGCTTAACAGGTAAGATTTTTAAATTCAGTGTTTCATTTTATTTTTTTAACAAATTTATTGTTACATTTGCAGATCTAGCATTGATCATAATTTTGGACTGAATGTCCTGAGATCCATACCTCAATCTTTTGAAATAGCACAATTTTATGCTTCATATAAAACTCCCGGGGCGAGGGACGTTGGTAACTCTGTTACAAATTCTTGTTCATATAAAGATCTATGATTGTACTCTGTGAAACTGTTTTCTTGATCTTGATAAAAAGAAAAAACGAAAATCGAACAACCGAGTCGACATAACTGCTTCCCTCGTACAAAACTAATGTGATATTTATCTATTATAATATAACATCTTCTATTTGAAAAAAAACAACAAAAAAACCTCTACGTATGTGTCTTCATTACCTAATATATTTGTTTTGTTTTGGTACATGTATATGTTTTAATTTAGTTTATTTTAAAAATAAACGGTATTTTATGAAGCGCTGGCACAGAACACACGACAACGCGACCTTATGTGTAATAACTTGATTGTCATATAAGCTACAAGGTAATTACAAGAATGTATAAGTTCAATCTCTAAAACATTTTATAGAACCTGTGTCTACTATACCTGTATTAGATTTTAAGTTTAAAAAAGCACATGGAAATGACATGGAAATAATAAATTTCATCATATAGTAGAATGAAAAATATTATTCTCATATTCAGATATTGGCACTCTAATATCTTGTCATAATCTAAGTTTCGACATTTCTTCTGAGTAATTGTTTAAGAACCAAAGAAAACGTTCCACAATTACAACATATCGATATATACAATCTACGATTCTTTGCTTCCCTTCTAGTCAGTAAACCCATGTATACGCCGACAAGAGGTGTGCGTCTTTAATGTAGTGTTCATAGCCACAGTTTTTGTATGTTTATTTGTTTGTCTGTTGTTTTTTTTGAGATAGCACATTGCTGGTAATAGTAAAAGTTCAAAGCATAATTAATAGAGCTAGATAGACAACCGTAAAATTAAGAACACAAATATATTATTGAAATATAATTTGCATTCAAATGTCTTTTACTGACATTTGCAACGTGTTTGATGACTATTTATTTAAGGGATTACACTGAGTATTTTTGGTCAATATTAAAATTCCGTTGTGTTGGGTCTAGCCAAATAACGTGTCTGCAAAATTTCAGACCATTTGGTCCGTCTTTCCTGAAAAAGTTTTCCTTTTTTGAAAAGTGGCTCAAAAATTGAAAAGCGTTACAATGCTTTTCACTTAAATCGGGCTAGAAAGAGCAAAAACAACGATTTTCAATCTATATCTTTGTATTTTTCTGAATAACTTTTAGATATTTTTCTGTTTAAGAGACCCAGATAATCTACAGTGGAGTTCCTTCAAATAGTTACTTTACTTCCGTTACTGTTTGATGAGAACTTTTATATATTTTTATCAATTATCTTTTTGTAAACATTTTTTACAAACATGAATAATATACATGTTTATGTTTGTAAAGAGATTCTTATTCAATGTCTCTGCTACAGACACAAAGGAATCTTTTCAAATTGTTACACATAAGTGATTGATGAATGTTGTTTCGCATGGAGTAAATCGTCTCAGAGGGATGTAAATATGATGCTTATAGAAGCTAATAAAGTAATCAAAAGTTAAGACAAGGAATACCTATAAGATTAAATGGGTGGTATATGTTTCCACGTAGTACATTTTGCGAAAAAAAGTAAAATCACATTAACACGATTGCTTAAAATGAGTCTGGTTTCAAAGTAAAAACGTTTTGTGTATTCATATTGATATAATGTATTTAGAAACCTATATCTGATTAAAAAGATTTACAACAATTCAAAACAGTAAAATAAGGTTGTTTCTTGAAATAGTTGTTACATAGACTAGCTATGCAACTTAATGAACATGAATATTTAAAAAAAATCCGGATTTTTTCCTCGGTTTGACGATGATTTCAAGCATGCCAATCTCGGTTTCAATGAAAAGGTGTGACACATTTCTTTCATTTTAGGTATTCTGTAATCATCTTAATCCAAATATAAACATCGATTTTAAAATCGACGAAAAGCTACTATTTTGCTTTATACACTTTTAAACGAAGATGGTAAATGTGATTTAATTACACTATTAAGGATGAAAAAATACGAGATACAAGAAAATTTATTTTATGTCGAATACATTATAATAACTGAAAACACTAAGGTTTACAAAATCAGTTGACTATTTAGATACTTGTTAGATACATCCTAAAGAGACAGAAATAATTGTAATGCTACACCAGGCCGTCTTATCGGCATAAAACAAAAACCAAACACTAAAAAAACATGAAAAGAAACAACAATTAAAACGTATTTTTAGACTCAATCATATCGTATTTTCTACTTGCCCACATTGCGACTATCGTAAAAAGAGCATTCTCCAAGGAACGTAAATGTTAATTGGAAGATCAAAAAACAAAAGTAATTACATTGAAGTTTAAAGATACTCTTGATGTAAGGATTATTTCCTTCGTTTCTATGCACTTAGTTAAAGTATAGATGGGTGATTATGTAACTATCTAGTTTACCAAGGTTGATTTACCTTAACGTAATGACTTACAAATCCGCTTACTTTGAGATTAATTTTGAAAATCAGTATTTAAATGTAAGACTGAAAGGGTACATGTTCATTTCTAAGGCATAATGAAGACAAGGCCCAATATTGGGATGGGCAAATATTAAAAAACGGTATTATCCAGCAATATTGACCTGGCACTTCGTCAACGCTCGTAAAGTATCTATCGAATATACCAATATATTTGCAAACATTACTCGTCAGTGAGGTGTCGGGTATTGGTATAGATGTCGGACTACCGATCTGAAGGTCTCTGCTTTCATTCATTACCAACATCACGTCATGATTATTTTTTAAATCTACTTGCAAGAATTACATGCATTTGTTAGAACTTTCTTAGGTTTCTGAATAAAAATGTTTTCATGCTTTTCAAAAGAATTGTAAGAGTTGTCTTTCGTTGCCATTTTGTATGTTATTGGAATATTTCTATTATGTATTCTATTGGGAATAGGTATGTTTAAAGTAGCATTATGCTTATTTTTTCACTGGTCAAGCTTAGTTCAATAAGTAATATATTTCAAAACATTGGCAATTATTATAGTGATTGATAATAAAATAATGATACAATATAAAAACTACCTAAATTATAATGACTACTCCACTCTGTTGAATAATTTACCTTTACATATTGTAAAATCATGGTAAAATGTAAAGTTATTTTTATTTTTACCCGATCACTGATCATTTCCACTTGGATGCGCATTATATCATTTTAAACAAACTAATTCAAAATTGCAATTTTAAAAGATGTAACTTCATTTCGTTGAATATATTTTTTTCTACAGTAAACGAAGATGAACTTTAAATGTAAAAAGCATTTAAGAGATAATGCTTTGGTATGCACAATTAGTTTGCCTTTATACCGTATGTATAATATCATAACGGATAGAAATGCTTAGACCGTTATACCACTACACTCCACACTAACATAAATTCATATTGTTTATCTTGCACAGTGTTGTCAGAGTATAATTTTAAATAGCAAAAACACAGTGTCTAGTGATATATTGGTAAGAAAATCTCTATTTTGGCAGTGACATTTGTCCTTCGGTCCTTATTCATTTCACCAGATCACAAATATTTATCTACCTTCTAATAAGGTAATATAACACACACAATGTGTTAGGAAATCTCTGTTTGCATTGCGTAATATTATACCGAATGGTCTTGCGTATAGCGCAATAATTTACCGAATATATAACATGAAAAAATCTAACTAGACTTATGCATCTTAATCATATTAAACGGTCATATATACATTAATTTGCAAATTACAAAATATAGGCATTAACAGTCAAATCCTATACAATTTAGTGTCAATCGATATATTATCACGATGTCTGCTTTGAAATGTCACACTCATTTGCATATCAATGGACATAACTATGTGTCTCTTGAGCACATTCATTATAAATGACAAATTCAATGACATTTACATGAGCACAAAGACATTTACGTAAATGCGTCTTTCATATTTAAATGTCGCTGATAAAGATGGACTGACTGTGGTTTTGATATATCATAACAACTGTCATGTTTCTTTATTGTTGTTCTATTAATATCACATTTACAAATGGTACAAAAAATTACAAAATAAAATGCTTTGCAAAATCGGGCAAAACTCTTGATTTGGTATACCAGGGTAAACGTTTAACATTGCTACCTCATTGAATAAATGACCTTTTACAAAGTTCTTTCCGATTTATCATCATGTAAGTTGAGTGAGAGTTTATGACGAAATAAAGGAACGTTTGAAATCTAAATATAAGAAAATTATATAATTTATTCAATTCTGAGAATAGAATGACATCATACGCGATAAATATCTGCAGCTCAACAACTCCAGTTATTTAATAGGTACATTATAAACTGTCGCATTATTAATCAATTTGTTTCTTACAGACATTTGCCCCAGTTCTTATGTGAAGAGTCAAATGATGTGGCGATCTGTATAAGAAGTATAGGGTGAAATGCTGTTAGCTGTCAAGTATACATTATTAACAGTTGTTGCGATTCAGTCAGCACTTGAGATAACTTATGACGGTAGGAATATATTTTTATCCGTTAATTGATTTTTGTTACACCAGCGTTAAAACGAATTGTTCAAATGTCTGACTTAAACAGAATAAATAATTAGTTTAACCATTTTTGAGCATTGAAAAGCATCGCTAAATGCTAACCGTTTTTATGTGCATATGAGCTTGTTCCACTGTACACATTATGGCATGTTTATAGCTATAATGTTGATGAAACTACATTGCAACTACCGCTAATTTGCGAGTGCAATCAGTCTGAAACAATTATCGTAATTGTATCCTTCGGGGATTTATTGAGTGTTATAAATTATATTAATATTGTTGTTATTACAGACACGAAAAATACACACAGTTTCATGTTCACTGACAAGATAATTGATGTTTATAAACAGTTATTTGGCTTATTATATCAAACACTACATAATATATTATTTAAATCACAGACCCTTAACAACAAATAATTATCACTCGAAATAGCATATCTTATTAGTAAAAACTTATTGTTAACAACATTATTCAGTGCATAACATGCCTAAACATTTAACATGATGTATTATTACCCCTCACTTTTGTTTGTAATGTTACTTTCCCACAGGCCCCGGGGATTTATTGAGTGTTATAAATTATACAGTTATCTTGTTGTAATTACGGACACGAAAAATGCACATATGTTCATGTTCACTGACAAGAGCATTGATGATTATTAACAGTTTTTTGGATTACTATATCAACACTACATAATATATTGTTTACATCACAGACCCTTAACAAATAATTATCTCTCGAAATAGCATATCTAATTAGTGAAATATTATGTTTAACAACATTTTTCAGTGCATGCCTAAAAATTTAACATTTAATCTGGTCTTAGTTTGTAGTCTAAAAAATGGCGGCCATTCAGCGTTCATCACGAAGGATTATCACCAGAGTGACTATGGAAAGAAAGACATTTTATTTGTTTGCACTTAGTCCTAAATATTGTTTGGTTGCATTGTAAAAAGTCATCCTTTTTCTTCATTAGATATTGCATGAAGTAAGACTTAAACAAGTGTTGGATCACCACAATAAATTCCATATAATTGAGTATATAACGGACAAGAAGCTTGCATAATTAAATGCTTAATCCTCGCCTCATCTATTTATCTCTTCATATCGGTATATGTACGAGCATGAAGTCGGCATAAACGCAATACTCCATGATTTCTGCAAGCGTCTTAAGGTACTGCTCCAACACTGTATTGAGTTAAATCCTATTGCGTGGTTTTATGTGTCATTATGTGTCACAGTTGAAAAAGCACACGATTAAAAGCATGCAACAAAGGACTTTTCAACAAATTTAATCAGTAAAGCATGACAGATGTGGTAGGCAGATACAATATACCATCGTACTTTGTCAAAAACTATGTGAAAATATTCTTGACACAGTAAGATAAGATTTCACAAGTCATAACCGTATAAATTTATTTGTGTTTTGATTTCAAAATGAAACACAGCTTATTGTACGTTCATGACTGGTAGAAATCATCAGTTCCTTTAAAGATAAAAAAGTTAAGGAATAAAAGAAATATAACTTCTCAAGTTCACTTACAACTTGCAAGGTAAAGACAGTTGAGTTTTTGTTACTCTTGGTTCAATTTTGTTACAGAAAAATGGTGTTTAAGGTGAATTGTCAAAAGATCACAAACAGAAACATTTTTGTCTCATTAAGGTTAAACGGTAGATAAATATGTTTCATGACATTCAAGATTGATTTTAGAATTCATAACATATTTGAGAAGTATTAAAAGGTACGAAAGCAAATGAAAAAGAAATATATCATGCATGCGATAATACAAGGCTACAAATGTAATGTCGTTACTTTCTCTTGCACAAATACGGTTTAAATAAAAATAATGCAACATTCATTACAACTATATTAATTAAATGCAAACATTTAGGGGTTTGTTTAAATCATTGTATGCGCGTCCATATACAATTCATTGAAATTTTATTTTAAATGTTATATGTTTGTATCAATATAGAGTAAAAAGGAAAATGCTTTTAAGCATAACAATAAAGTGCTAGAAGGCGTTATAAGCATAATTATATAAAACTCTCGAGAAAGATTTATTAGCAAACAATACATACAGGTTGTGATAAGCTTATCAGCATAAAAAAGATGAGCAACGGATTCTTATTAGCCTAATAATATTTGAGAATAAAATCTTATCAGTATAAAAATATAAAACAATAAGTGCTTATCAACAGTACATAATAGAACAAGAAGAACATATTAACATAAAGCCATAGAGCAAAAATCCATTCGAGCAATACAATCAACAGCTATGACATATCAGCATAATAATATTGAATCACAAGTTTATTTCAGCATAACAATAAAGAACCAGAAGTTCATATAAGCATAACAATATAGAACCAGAAGTTCATTTTAGCATAACAATATAGGAAAAAAGGTCCATTTATCATAACACAAAAGAGAAAGTAGACATTTAAGCATAACAATTAATATATGGAGCAAAATAGTACGTGTGAGTATATCAATAAACAATAAAAGTATCAACATATCATAGCAATATAGAGCAGAAAATACTTATTTAGATAAAAGCAACACAGATCAAATAAAAGGTTTTTAAAATAACAACATTTGGCAAAAATGGATTCTTAGCATTAGAATAACTAACAAAAAGGACCATAAACCCAATGTTATACGATAAGAATGGCTTGTTAAAAAAAAACAATACTGAGTTAGAAGCAGAACAATATATAGCAAAATAGGTTTATTCTTATAACAATAAGAAGCGAAATCAAATCAAAACTACGAATGTTTTACAAATTATCCATACAAAAAATGTTTGTGTTATTAATACAGGTGTTATATAAACAGCTAAATTATTAAAGTACTTTTTGACCTTTAATGAAATAATAAGAACTTTGATTCATAAACTAACATTTGTGTTTAGTGCGGACTATCAAGAATATGTTTAAATGTTAATAAATCGAAAAGATTATTATTGTGCATGTGCAGAAACTACTGGGTATTTTAACTGAGAATGCAAACTGATACATTTTCGGTACAAAGTGATTAAATGCCAATACCTTTGTACCCCTTGTACGCATTTTCTACACCCACTTTAACATAAAAGTATAACATACGTTTACCTAAACAAGATCTGATATTACAGACATAGTTAACCATTTCGTTAATGACAGTACGTGATTATCAATAATTATAAAATATATAGAATGGTTTGTCCAAAATATGGTAAACGTATTTTCAAAAAAAAAACAGGTACTTATTTTAGCATGAAATGTTTTATTATGTGATTAAGATGTTAATCATAAATCTCCTCAAAACATGGAAAATGTAATCGATAAATGATAGAGTAATGAGGTGTAATCAAAATTGTATTCATTGTACAATAATATGATGAATTGGCTGCATTATGAACGGAACTGACCATGAGCAAAAAAAAAGTCTAAATAGTATGGCGCTGATTTGTATCATTCGTATTTTCGCCCTGCGACCCCACCAAGTGAAACGTAGAGAATAAGCAAGTTAAAATGGCCGAGGTGCTGAGTGAAAACACGCTTATGGAATAAAACTTTGCCCCGCGGGGTGATGTGATGTTGGATAGTGCAAGATTAAAAATAAAACGGCGGGTCCGCGAAGCGAAAACACGCGGAGCAGAGTTTAATAAATGAAACTGCAAACCGCGAGGTGGTGTGATGTGCAAGATTTTAAAAATAAAACGGCCGGGCCGCGAAGCGAAAACACGCTTATTGGTGAAATAAATAAAACTTCGCCCGCACCCGTGTTAATTGGCGTGTTTTCGTCCCACGACTCCGCCAAGTCGAAAATTACCAAGTAAAAATGGCGGGAGCGCGAAGCGAAAACACGTTTATTAGCGGGGACGAAGTTTGATAAATAAAACTTCACCCCGCGCCCGCGCAAAATTGCGTGTTTTCGCCCTGCGATCCAGCTAAGCGAAAAGTCGACAATTAACAAGTGAAAATAAGGGGGGGAGCAAAAACACGCTTACTAGCGCATAAATTATAAATATATAGTATAAATAATATAAATTATTAGGTATTTCACTCAATGAAATGTAATTATTATTGTTTATTATACAACAATTATATTTGATTTTCTTGTTTCTATCATGCTGAATATATCATATCAAGGCAAGGCGGTGGATGGATTTAAAAGCAATTTTCATTCAAACAGTCTTGGGAGGTTTTCTTTAAGTTTTTAATAGATAAAATATGATTTGTGTGTTAAATAAACATCAAAAGGAAATAGCGGCAAATTGACTTCAAAGTCATGAATCCTAAAATAAAAATGTAACATTTAGTGGAGAAACTATTATGTTTTTAGATTTAAAACTTACCGAATCATCTTACATAAGTACATGACATTATATGAAGTGCTTATCTCAGCATTACATGTACGCCTGAGTAACTTACTGACGTATGGGAAGTATCATTGCTAGCATCGCAAAATACATTTTTTGCAAAAAAATGTTTGCAACTTACAAAACCCCACAGGAAATGAAATCATTTTAAATTTAGTTATATAACTTTGACGTATGCGGATGCTTTGTATGTTTCAATACTAAGAAATATGCACTTCCTATAATAATTTCTTTATTTTTAATGCAAATTGCTGTTTGCAAAAAAATATATAATTGTGTACACCTGCATCTGCTTATAGCAGTTTTAACACAGGCCTGATTTAGAAAAAATATGGAAGTTTTATAGATTTAAATACAATTTTGCTTTAAGATGAGTTTGGTTTTGTTTGTTTGTTTGGATTTTACGGCACGTCAACACATAAATGGCCATATCGTGCCGAATGCTGAAATAGGCTTAAACTATTATGTAAAACGTTGTAAGTAAAAAAAAAGAAAAAAAAAGTCAATCAGATCTTTGAATACAAGCTTATCTCTTTCAAATAATCGATGATGTTTTTTGATGGAATTGTATTAAAGAGTTCTTTGAGTGAGTTTACATTATAAAATCTGTTACGGGCCTGTGAAAATTCATGACATTCCAGAAGAAAATGCTTGACAGTAAAATTTTCATTACAGCCTACACAGAAAGAGGCATTGTCATTCGTGAGGAGACAAGAATGGGTAATTTTAGTGTGTCCAATTCGGCATCGAAGAAGAACCGTTTGATCATGGCGGTTTGACAAAGACAGAGATGGTGACACATCAAGAGATGGGTTTATATCATGAAGTTTATTAAAGACGGCATTGTCCGAATTTGCTTTCCATTCAGATGAAACGAGTTTATTTATAGCCGGTCTAAAATCACAAGCAGGTAACAATAAGTCAGTTTTTTGAAAATTTATAGCTTGTTTAGCTAAAGCATCTACTTTTTCATTTCCTCGTATACCTACATGACTTGGAATCCAATATAATTTAACAGATTTTATTTTAAGTATATCATGAAATCGCAAAAGAAGTTTCTTTATCATGATATTGTCAGATTTTTTATTTTTAATGGATATTAAAACAGAAAGCGAGTCAGAAAATATCACAAATTTATCATGGGTATGCTGTTCTATGTATGACAAAGCTAAATCTATAGCTTTTGCTTCAGCAGTAAAAATTGATGCATTATCTGGTAACCTCATACTAGATGTAAAATCATTTTCATACACAGCCGCACATACTTTGCAACCTTCCTTTGAACCGTCCGTATAAACATGTATAAAATTTTCATGTTCTTCCTTAATTGCTAGAAACTTCTCTTTGAAATGTTCATGTGAATTTGATGTCTTTTTTATATTTGAAAGGTTAATATTTATTTCAGGGGAATTATAAGTCCAAGGTGGAACATCCTCATCGTCATTTTGAAGGATACTTACAGGATTAATTTTAAGTTTATCTAAATCATCTTTTAAACGAAGGCCTAATGGTTTAATTTCCTTTGGTTTGTTAACAAATTTTTCAATATAATTTAGTTTGAAAATAATATTTTTGGCTGGATTTTTGCTATTTGATGAAATTCTGGTTGCATATTGAAGTGATAGCTTTTTTCGACGAAGTTGAAGCGATGGTTCCCCAGCTTCCGCATATAGACTTTCTACAGGTGAGGTGCGAAATGCACCTAAAGCTAAGCGTAAACCCTGGTGATGTATGGTATCTAGCATTTGAAGATATGATTTTCTTGCAGACCCATATTCAACAGAACCACAATCTAATTTTGATTGGATAAGACTTCTGTATAATTTCAGTAATGTGGAAGAATTTGATCCCCAATTTGTACTTGATAAAACCTTAAGTAAATTTAAAGCCTTTAGGCATTTAGTTTTCAAATGTTTAATATGTGGTATAAAAGAAAGTTTTTTGTCAAATATAATTCCTAAAAACTTAGCCTCATCAACTACTGGAATTTTAGAACCAGATATGTAAAGTTCAGGGTCATTATGGTGTTTCCGCAATTTAGTACTCTACTTTCTGATATCACTAACAGTGCATTTTTCAGGTATTTTTTTATTTTTAGATGTTTTTTTTAACCTAAGAGTAAATTACATGTTCATTATCATGATCAATTATGAAAAAATCACTGTTGGAAACTTTTGATATCAATTTATAAAAAAAGCCATAGAGTATTAGCCGGAAATGAAGTGTTTATTTTTACCAACCACGGTTTATATCTATAATACCTTCTTGTGGTTTCTACCACCCATGCTCTTAATGATTTGATGTTAGGAACTTTGTATTAACCTGTTACAGATACAACCTTTGTTTTAAATCATATTAATCTCAAGTTAATTTTGTAACAACAGTTCAAGTAGGTAAATATAATCTAAAATTTAATTCAATGAAGCAACGATGAAACTTACTGAAACAAACCAATGGCAAAAATATTTGTGAACTTTATATTCTTTAGCTTTGTAGATGCAAAGCATATAATTATATAAAAGTGTTATTCTGGGTTTTAAACTAATATCCTTATATATATATCATAAAAAATAAATGTGTAACACATTTTAAACATTCTTTTTATTGATAGAATTCATGTAAATAGTAGGTCACCAAATAAATGTCAATGTAAGAGTTATTAAGTTTTCAAAGATTGTAAAGTATATCAAAATGAACAAGTGCATTATTTAGCTCTGTTTAACCTATAAAGCCAGTATCTCATCCTATCGTGACTATCAGATCAGCTGTATAATGAAAACGTCAACAACATCCACAAAGATCTGATTAAGATAATAAGTATTGTATCTAAATTTTCTCATTTATTTCAACCAAAAAAATATCACCGTTGATGAAAAATATTTTCTTTAATCATGTTGTTTGTGATACATTTTCATTACTGCAAATACCGTATAACATTGTAACTGCAGCTGTTGTCGACACTGACAATTTATATTATGAAATATTGTTTTAAATTCTAGTCATGAAATGAAACGTTTTACTTACATTTGAATTTTTTTAGTTCGTGCGTTTGAACAGAAACTAGTTTTAATGTATTACGTTTTGGAAACATGCTATCTGATCGATTTTTAAAGTGTTTGTCGTATGTTTTATCATTTTATTTTTACATGTAGTTAATGTTTATTTCGTTTGTAATAGTGTTTAAATGTCCTAAACTATTCCTGTTTCAAAATAACGTAGAACTAAAGTCTAGACGTAATACACTTTTCTGTTACATTCAATGAAACATATTGATCATTTGGAAAGCTGTGCTGAAGTTAATAAGGAAAAAATATAATTTTTTATTTAAATTAAATTTTATTAATTATTTACTACTGCATGCACTCTTTGTCTTTAAAAATGGCATTATCTTTCTCAATTTAACTTACCTTTTTGTTAGGTACCTAACTTCTTAAAAAATACAGATTGTTAACACCGGACTATACTAACATATTAATGATGAGAATACTTATAACCCAAAGTTTTGTTGAAAATAATATCAATTATTGACTCGTTTTTTAGTGTTTCAAGATTAAACCGTAGCTGTTTTAATTAATATTTCAAATTATATGTTATTAGTTTTATTATTATGTCAATAATTTATACACTAAGATTATCCAAAAAATGGTGATGTCTCGGAAGCATTTAAAACAACAAATTTACATGAGAAGCGAACCTTTGAAAAAGAACATGAAAAACATTTGTAAATAAATGAAATTTCTTTACTTATTCGTAATCTTAAGTGCAGGCTCAAGTACACAACTGTTACTTATAGATACTAGACACCTCACAGCATGTCCGTATTTACTTGTAATACAGATCATAACACTATTTTACTTTGCACATGAGATCTAGGGCAAATGTCTCTAAGATTAATTCAGCTATCTTGATTACTACAGAGGCAGGTAATAACGTTCCAATTAAAAGATTGAATGTGTTGAGCTGCAGGTTTGTACCGCGTAAGATTTCATGTTGATACAAATATTGAATCAGTTACATTTGGCCCACAGTGTTCAAACTTCATAGGATGATTTTCCATATTGGGTAGAAGACCTCTATTGATTTTGGGGTCACAAGGTCAAAGGTCAAGGTCACTATTACCTTAAAACTGAAATCAGTTACGTATCTTATTAGATTAAGACAACAAACAACTCATAATCCTTTCTAAGTCATCCATCATCAACGCTCTTGTACACGAATCAGACTGATACATATTCTAAAATTGTCAAAAACGTTTCCGCCTTTACCAACGGTACTTTTAGTTAAATATGTATTATGTACTGCTTTCAGTGAAAATGTCTTAGAGCTAATTTTAAGTGTCGTTAATTTTATATTTGTTATTTACAGTGAATTTAATCAGGGTTCATTGATATGTCTATGTGTGTGACATTTCAAAGCCGACATTGTATTAAAGCATTATTATACATTTATATAATTGTTTAAGTTATAGCCATACATAAAAGCATACAATATATAGATTGTTAGTATTATTACATCATGTCAATTGAACGATGTATTTTTAAGCTTTAAATAACAATAATTACCTTTAACAGGTTGCTTTTCACTCGTTAAATTATACATTTTTCATTTATATGAGATAACAAATAGTATCATTGTATAGAAGAAAAGAAAAAAAAAACAGTGAAATCATTTATCATAGTATTTTTTTATAGATGCAAGCAATACTTGTAAGTATAAAGCAAACACAAGAGACGACAGCCTGGCCCAATCGACCAATTAATTACTGTGTATAGAAACTGTCGTGTGTTAAATCCAGCAAAAATATTTGAACTAGGATATGAATGGTTTTATTACATCTGCCAGAAATTACATCTGCCTATATCTGTAATTATTATTCCTAAATGTGATTTTGATATAATAATTTAATACTGTAGATTATAATCAAGTTATACGTATTTGAAAACTCTTGTGTATTTCCATATAATTATGAGAAGTAAGCTTTCACTACATATTCAAAATGTATTTCTTCATACGCTACATAACATCATAAGTAATTTCGGAGAAAAACTGTATTTATAAGGTAACAACTTTTCCAAAAAAATGTTTAAAGAAAACAAAACACATACACTTAATACAAAATACATTTTTTTTCTATAACACAATGTAGGAAGAATATAATCACAACTTAATGGTAATCGTATGAGGATTTTTCTGATGGGTTTGTTATCCACAAAATTGAAGAGTACTAAGGTAAAAACCAATATCAAAATAATAGAGCATATATGTCCTTTTAACCTTATCAATAACCAAAGGTATGTTTGCTAGGAAAACTTATAGATTTTATTGTAATATTTGTCCAGTTTTATACTTAACATTTCATATAAAGGTCTTTAATTTATAAGAAAGGCAAAGCAACGATAAATGTTGATATATCACACAAGAAGCATGCTCTGATCAAATTTGTGAAAATCACTATTCTACACAAAATGATCACATATCCGTCCTAGAAATGACAACCGCCCACTGACAACCTGACCTGCTATGTAGGGGGAAACGTGTTTCCGTAGCATGCACGTTAAAGTTAAATAAAACAAATAACGTAAAATCCATTCCTTGGGATACAACTTGTCGTACGACCATCACACGATTACTAAAGACTACTTAAGATTATCAGTGACTAGTGGCAATTTGTAAAAAGGCTGTTCGTAAGGATTTGTCGCCACTTCCGAACGACCATCGTGCGGACAGCCTTTAAGACCTTATAAGATTCACTAAGCGACCTGTTTGATCGCAAAAGGAGGTTTTTGTGCCAAGCTCAAAAAACCTCTCTACGACTGAAAATTGGTTCGTGGGAAACCTAAAATAAGATACCTGCGACCGTCAAAGATCACCGTATGAACCGTCGTAAAGACGTTTTTAAAGTTGTCCGCGAACCAGAGGTCACTTGTGATTCGTGAACTGGGTTTTCAACTGGTCGTAAGCCTAATGTGAACTGGGCTTTACTGTGTGGGGCAAGTTTTTTAAAGTTGAAATGGGGATGAACCATTTTCTGTAACAGTAAGTATTGTAATTGTGGGCCCTTACTGGCGGAATTACCTATCATATTTTGAGGTGAAGCGCTTATTTTTTTAAAAACCCTTTTAATTTTTTAAAAGTTGGGTTTTACCATTTTCATGCCTAAAAGGTGTTATTTAAAAAAAAATTGCCCCTTTATTTGGGGTTTATCAAATTTGACACAAACGATAGACTGCTAACGGGTTTTCCCAAAAAACATCCCAAAAAGCATTCTAAAAAAAACGGGGTATTTTTTGCAGGAAACGGGGATAATTTAATAAAAAAATTGTAAATTTTGCAAAATTCGAAGGATTTTAAATGTAAGTTATTTTAAATTTTAAACAATAAAAATGTCTGGGGGAAATTAAAATTTCAATAAATAACAATTCCACAGGGGTTTTTTGGGTTTAAAACAGGACATCTTTGAGGGAAAAATAACCGGTTGCGAGAAAAAAAACAAACAGTTTGGGTTAAAAGTTAAAACGAGCAATGAAGCGTTTTAATAGTGATAGGGTTGTTTTTAAAAGATGTTGACTACACGTATTGTGTAACAATTTTGTTTCGTTACAAAAACTCACATAGAAAAGGTAATTTCGAAAGATTTGGTTTGAATCAGCTTTCCAGAATATAAAACATTGAACAAGTAAGGTTAACTTGCAATACAGCTTTAAATAAAGGTAAGAATTCTGTTACCCCACCATAAGGCCATCACATTTCCACAAAATTGCCATTTTAACATTTTAAACAGAACGGTGAAAAATGCCCGATGGGCTAAATAACATTTAATCAAAAGAAAAATTTTGGTAAATGTTTCCTTTTTTTGAGAAAAATTTCCCCATTTTCATAAATTCAAAGTTTCCTTAAAAATTAGTTACATATAAATTAATAGAAATTTAGGCAAAGCCTATGAACGGGGGAATCGTTAAAAACAAATCCTTCATCCCTTCCGTTTTAAAGGTGGTCAAATTCGATATTACATACACCTCTTCCGTTTGACTCAGAACACTCGATGATTATTTACTAATCCGAAAAGTTGAGATTTGTTCCGGTTATCAGAATACCTGGCCTATTATCATTGACATATATTGTAAATGGCGGCGCCCGACTAGAAACTGACACTAAAAAATTTTATTGATAGGTAATAGAATTTTATATATTTTTTAATTGTATTTTATTTGATTTTCTTTTAAATATTTACGTGTAGTCTATAGCCGGCCCGGTCTTTGACTTCCCCGTATAAAAACAAAAAATAGATTAAATAAAATTTCTTTATGATCCAAATCATTGTGCCAACACCCTGTCAGCATACATTTCACTCAGTTTTCAAAAAAGGAAATTCCAAAGTACTATGTTCAGTGTCAAAGAATCGTCAAAATATTTTGCCAGGAACAGAAATGGTTAAATCCAAATATATAGAATAAAGGTACTGGCGCAAAGTAATTTTTGAGCCAAATGAAGATGTTGGGACATGTTTTCTGTTAACAATTTTACATTGCAACATATTTTTTTTTAAGGACTTTCAAAAAAATTGTGTGTCATACAACATTAAAAAGGGGAAACAATTTTTACAAAAGTGACAGTAACCAATTATTTTCTTTCTGTTTATATTATACATTATGGCGCGAATAAAAAAGTTTAAAAGAAAGGTTTTTATATTATTTTCTAGAAAATATTGATTTTTTGTGTGCGCATATTCACCCGCCTTTTAAGAACAATGTAACATTTTCCATTTTCAATATAATATAACAATTATACATTAAATTTTCAATATCATTAATGAATTTGACATGGCAAAACTTTTATGTAATTGCCATGCACGAAATTTGCCATTGGTATTTCCCATGGCAAACTTTTTGCCACGGCCTTGCCATGGCAAATTTTTTTGCCATGGCAAAATGAAAAAAAATAAATTAATAATAAATCTATAACCATGGCCCCCCAAGAACATATCAAATAGGATAAGTTTTAGAAAAGGCTATGTGATTTTTTTTAAAAAAGATTTGCCATGGCAAATGTAGGAAAAATCTGGCCATGCAAAATATTTTGCCATGGCAAATAATTTGCCATGGCAAAAGCCGAAAATGCCATGGCAAAACACACTTTGCAATGGCAAAAACGCATTTTTTAAATGCATTTTTACAAAAAAAGTAGTAAAGATAGAGAAACAAAACATATTAACTATTAAAACCTTTTAGTAAATATAACAATTTAAGATAGGGTTTTCATTTTTTTAAAACGCGTAAAAATAGGGGTTGAATTTTTGCCAAAAAACCGGCGCGGCAAAGAAACCGGCAGCTATTTATAGCTCATAGTCACATTTTGGAATATACACTTTTGACTTTGATATTGGCATTAGTTCAACAATAAATCCTGGTCAGTAAAGTAAAACAGATATATGTGGAAAAATTAGTAAGATGCAAGAAACAGGATACATTAACTCTTAAAGATTTTAAATGCTTTTGATTTGTAATTACTTCCCTTACATTCAAAATATCTAATACAAAAGAATGTGTCAGACTTTTTCTTAAAGAAGTGACTATTTTAAATATTTGGGGTTTTTTGTTCATAATTGAATCTTAAAATGTTTCATCAAGATTGATATAAAACATAAAACTAAAGTATGAAACATTATTTTGCATCTTCTTATTTTTTTTTTTTTTTTTTGGTATTAATTTGTAAATTAAACTAATTTTCTAACATGTCAGTAACGTACTTACGTACCACGTGCTACGTGCGTACATACGTCGTATATACATAAATTAATACATTTGTGTACCACACATGATATTTTTTACTTCTAATACATTATTACCCGCGGTTCAACCATGGTGCAATCAATAAAATTATTAAAGAATGTAAACACTATAACTATCTAAATATTATATTCTACATCTTCTTATTTCAAATGCTTTGTATACATATACAGATAAATTTCTTATTACTTTAAACATTTTCTGATGAAAACAATTCTATGGTTTTAAACATGCTTGGTCGAACTTCTGTAGTTATCTATTTATATATATTTATCTCTAATTGTGTCATACATGTTACACTCAAAAAGGAAATGAATTCGTCCTTT